>NC_034184.2:50776411-51076411 GCF_002021735.2 Oncorhynchus kisutch | reverse complement strand
GGAAGAAAGTAAAAACTTGAAGATCAATAAGATCAATTAATCAAACAATGTGCATGAGAAAATATAGATATTAAAACAAACTATTCTAAAATTCAACCTGCAAAAAAGGCTGTTGGGAAATATGATAATGAGGCCCCTCCTACGTCTTTTTCACTCTGAGAGAGTAATCGGAAATTAACAGAGCAACAACCCCCAAGCGATTGAAAATATTTATTGAATCAAAATGCCCTGTTCAGTTGTGGTGAAATGTAGGTAAGGTAACAGACATTTCCAACACTGATCTGAATAATAGGCATGGAAAGTCACATCAATTTCTAATGACTAAATGCACTCTAAACAGGACAATTGGAAAGTAAACAAGTGTTTAAAATCTAAACACTTGGGAGATATACAGCGGGGATATTTTGCAGGTTTTCCCTACTCACAAAGCATGTAGAGGTCTGTAATTTTTTATCATAGGTACACTTCAACTGCGAGAGACAGAATCTAAATCAAAAATCCAGAAAATCACATTGTATGATTTTTAAGTAATTCATTTGCATTTTATTGCATGACATAAGTATTTGATCACCTACTTTAAGAAGACCTCCTGTTCTCCACTCATTACCTGTATTAACTGCACCTGTTTGAACTCATTACCTGTATAAAGACACCTGTACACACAGACTCCAACCTCTCCACAATGGCCAAAACAAGAGAGCTGTGTAAGGATATCAGGGATAAAATTGTAGACCTGCACAATGCTGGGATGGGCTACAGGACAATAGGCAAGCAGCTTGGTGAGAAGGAAACAACTGTTGGCGCAATCATTAGAAAATGGAAGAAGTTCAAGATGAGGGTCAATCACCCTCGGTCTGGGGCTCCATGCACGATCTCACCTCGTGGGGCATCAATGATCATGAGGAAGGTGAGGGATCAGCCCAGAACTACACGGCAGGACCTGGTCAATGACCTGAAGAGAGCTGGGACCACAGTCTCAAAGAAAACCATTAGTAACACACCACGCCATCATGGATTAAAATCCTGCAGCGCACGCAAGGTCCCCCTGCTCAAGCCAGCGCATATCCAGGCCCGTCTGAAGTTTGTCAATGACCATCTGGATGATCCAGAGGAGGAATGGGAGAAGGTCTTGTGGTCTGATGAGACAAAAATTGAGCTTTTTGGTCGAAACTCCACTCTCCGTGTTTGGAGGAAGAAGAAGGATGAGTACAACCCCAAGAACACCATCCCAACCGTGAAGCATGGATGTGGAAACATCATTCTTTGGTGATGCTTTTCTGCAAAGGGGACAGGACGACTGCACCGTATTGAGGGGAGGATGGATGGGGCCATGTATCGCGAGATATTTTGGCCAACAACCTCCTTTCCTCAGCAAGAGCATTGAAGATGGGTCGTGGCTGGATCTTCCAGCATGACAATGACCCGAAACACACAGCCAGGGCAACTAAGGAGTGGCTCCGTAAGAAGCATCTTAAGGTCCTGGAGTGGCCTAGCCAGTCTCCAGACCTGAAACCAATAGAACATCTTTGGAGGGAGCTGAAAGTCTGTATTGCCCAGCGACAGCCCCGAAACCTGAAGGATCTGGAGAAGGTCTGTATGGAGGAGTGGGCCAAAATCCTTGCTGCAGTGTGTGCAAACCTGGTCAAGAACTACAGGAAACGTAAAACGTCTCTGTAATTGCAAACAAAGGTTTCTGTACCAAATATTAAGTTCTGCTTTTCTGATGTATCAAATACTTACATCATGCAATAAAATGCAAATTAATTACTTAAAAATCATACAATGTGATTTTCTGAATTTTTGTTTTAGATTCCGTCTCTCACAGTTGAAGTGTACCTATGATAAAAGGTTTGTAAGTGGGAAAACCTGCAAAATCAGCAGTGTATCAAATACTTGTTCTCCCCACAGTATGTGTACTCCTGGTTGGAAACTGACTGGAAAAAGCTGACTATCGTGTTAATCTTGCATTCTAAACATCTCATGTTTAAGATGAGAACACATAACAAATCCAATGCCTAATGTTTAACTTTTAAACACTGTCATTTAGATTACAAACGTGGTTTTACAGTGTAATACATGCACTTTGTGGAAGAACTAGTAATCCTCTAATCATTCGACAAAGTTCAAACTATATCCCTCTCTGTACAGAGAAACTTCCGGCGCCGACAGAGATGGCTGCCTCGCTTCTCGTTCCTAGGAAACTATGCAGTATTTTTTTATGTGTTATTTCTTACATTGTTACCCCAGGAAATCTTAGGTTTTATTACATACAGTCGGGAGGAACTATTGGATATAAGAGCAACGTCAACTCACCAACATTACGACCAGGAATACGACTTTTCCGAAGTGGATCCTCTGTTTGGCCCACCACCCAGGACAATGGATCGGATCCCAGCCGGCGACCCGAAACAACAACGCTGCTGAAGGGGCGGTCTTCTGCTCAGGCTCCGTAGACGGGCACATCGCGTACCACTCCTGAGCATACTACTCGCCAATGTCCAGTCTCTTGAAAACAAGGTAGACGAAATCCGAGAAAGGGTTGCCTTCCAGAGAGACATCAGAGACTGTAAAGGTCTTTGTTTCACGGAAACATGGCTCACTTGAGACGCCCTATCGAAGTCGGTAAAGCCACCTGGTTTCTTCACGCATCGCGCCGACAGAAACAAGCATCTCTCTGGTAAGACGAAGAGCGGTGGTGTATGCCTTATGATTAACGAGACGTGGTGTGATCATAACAACAGACAGGAACTCAAGTCCTTTTGTTCACCTGCCAGGTGTATAAAATCAGGCACACAGCCATGTGATCTCCATAGACACACATTGGCAGTAGCTCAGTGACAGTCATATGATCCCATCAAGTCAGTTCATCAATCGTCTGCCCTGCTAGAGCTTCCCCGGTCAACTGTAAGTGCTGTTATTGTGAAGTGGAAACATCTAGGAGCAACAACGGCTCAGCCACAAAGTATGGCCACACAAGCTCACAGAACCGGACCACTGAGTGCTGGAGCGGGTAGCCCGTAAAAATGTACTGAGTTCCAAACTGCCCATGGAAGCAACTTCAGCACAAGAACTGTTCGTTGGGAGCTTCATGACATGGGTTTCATTGGCTGAACAGCCACACACAAGCCTAAGGTCACAATGTGCAATGCCAAGCGTGGGCTTGGGTGGTGTAAAGCTTGCCGCCATTGGACTCTGGAGCAGTGGAAATATGTCACGCTCCTCCATCTGGCAGTCCGACGGACGAATATGGTTTTGGCAGATGCCAATGCATAGTGCCCTAAAGCATAATGCCAACTGTAAAGTTTGGTGGAGGAGGAATAACGGTCTTGAACTGTTTTTCATTGTTCAGGCTAGGCCCCTTAGTTCCAGTGGAGGGAAATCTTAATGCTACAGCATACAATGACATTCTAGACGATTCTGTGCCTCCAACTTTGTGGCAACAGTTTGGGGAATGTCCTTGACAATGCCCCTGTGCACAAAGTGAGGTCCATACAGAAATGGTTTGTCGAGATTGGAGTGGAAAAACTTGATTGGCCTGCTCAGAGCCCTGACCTCAACCCCATTGAACACCTTGGGATTAATTGGAAAGCCGACTGCAAGCCAGGCCTAACTGCCAATATCAGTGCCCAACCTTTACTAATGCTCTTGAGGCCGATGTCCACGCAGCAATGTTCCAACATTTACTGGAAAGCCTTCCCATAAGAATGGAGGCTGTTATAGAAGCAAAGGGGGGACCAACTCCATATTAATTGCCTATGATTTTTGAATGAGATGTTCGACTGTCACGTTCTGACCTTTATTTCCTTTGTTTTGTATTTATTTAGTATGGTCAGGGTGTGAGTTGGGTGGGCAGTCTATGTTTGTTTTTCTATGATTTGGGTATTTCTATGTTTCGGCCTAGTATGGTTCTCAATCAGAGGCAGGTGTCATTAGTTGTCTCTGATTGAGAATCATACTTAGGTAGCCTGGGTTGCACTGTTTGTTTGTGGGTGATTGTTTATGTTGATGGCTTGTTTCAGCGCAGCTCGCATTAGCTTCACGGTTGTTATTTTGTTTACTGTTTTTGTATAGTGTTCAGTGTTTTCTTTATTAAAATTCATGATGAACACATATCACGCCGCATTTTGGTCCTCCGATCCTTCTCGCCTCTCCTTTTCAGACGAAGAGGAGGATGAACGTGACAGAGACAAGCAGGTGTTCACATACTTTTGTGTAGTGTATAGTAGTGTATTTTTATAACTAACCTAGATAGGACACAGCTTGTCATTTCCAGTAATAATAGTGAGCAGAACAAGCAATGAGGTGTGTAGAGCCAAGCACGAGTTCTAGCATGTATTTGCATATTTTCATTAGTTGACTATGTATTTGCATATTTCCACTCCTAACAACGCACTTTTAAAAAAAAGCTTTGGTAATGGGTAAAGTATACAGAACTTACTCCACTCTGTTCGTAACAGATTGTAGTTTTGGACATAGAAAACTATATTGCGAGCAAATGTTTCACAGATGAGAACATAATGTCTACTGCTCATTCTTATCCCACTGCTGGACACTGGGCTTCCTCTCACCACCATATTTGGTAGTGAGTGGAAACGCCAACAGCATGCTCCACATTTCTACAGTACCAGTCAAAAATGTAATGATTTTTATTTGTACTATTTTCTACATTGTAGAATAATAGTGAAACATCAAACTATGAAATAACACCTATGGAATCATGTAGTATCCATAAAAGGTTTAAACAAATCAAAAAATATTTTAGATTCTTCAAAGTAGCCACCCTTTGCATTGACAGCTTTGCACACTCTTGGTATTCTCTCAACCAGCTTCACCTGGAATGCTTTTCCAACAGTCTTGAAGGAGTTCCTACATATGCTCAGCACTTGTTGGCTGCTTTTCCTTCACTCTGCGGTCCAAGTCATCCCAAACCATCTCAATTGGCTTGAGGTCGGGTGATTGTGGAGGCCAGGTCATCTGATGCAGCACTCCATCACTCTAAATCTTGGTCAAATAGCCCTTACACAGCCTGGAGGTGTGTTGGGTCATTGTCCTGTTGAAAAGCAAATTATCATCCTACTAAGCGCAAACCAGATAGGATGGTGTATCACTGCAGAATGCTGTGGTAGACATGCTGGTTAAGTGTGCCTTGAATTCTAAATAAATCACAGACCGTGTCACCAGCAAAGCACCCCCACACCATCACACCTCCTCCTCCATGCTTCACAGTGGGAACCACACATGCAGAGATCATCCGTTCACCTACTCTGCGTTTCACAAAGACACAGCAGTTGGAACCAAAAATCGCAAATTTGGACTCATCAGACCAAAGGAGATTTCCACCGGTCTAATGTCCATTGCTCTCTTCTTGTTACTTGTGTCCTTTAGTAATGGATTTAATGCAGCTATTCGACCACAAAGGCCTGATTAACACAGTCTCCTCTGAATAGTTGATGTTGAGATGTGTCTGTTACTTGAACTCTATGAAGCATTTATTTGGGCTGTAATTGGAGATGCTGTTAACCCTAAGGGATTTATCCTCTGCAGCAGCGGTAACTCTTGGGTATTCCTTTCCTGTGGCGGCCCTCATGAGTCAGTTTCATTGCTTGATGGTTTATGCGACTGCACTTGAAGAAACTTTCAAAGGTCTTGAAATGTTCCGTATTGACGGACCTTCATGTCTTAAAGTAATTGTGGATGTTTCTTTTTGCTTATTTGAGCTGTTCTTGCCGTAATATGGACTTCTTCTTGGATACCACCCCTATCCTGTCACACCAGAACTGATTGGTTCAAACGCATTAAGGAAAGAAATTCCACAAATGAACTTTTAACAAGGCACACCTGTTAATTGAAATGCATTCCAGGTGACTACCTCATGAAGCTGGTTGAGGGAATCTCAAATATAAATGTATTTGGATTTGTTTAACACTTTTTTGATTACTACATAATTCCATATGTGTTATTTAATAGTTTTGATGTCTTCACTATTATTTTACAACGTTGTAAATAGTAAAAATAAAGAAAAACCCTTGAACGAGTAGGTGTGTCCAAACTTTTGACTGGTACTCTACTTCCAGTGAAATTTCTGTCTCATTGTTCTATCTGTATCTATTGTACATTACAGAGGGCGAGAAGGAAAAATTCAGAAGACAAATTGAGCAGAACCCCCATTGTTGTTGGTAATGACATTCTTTAGGATCAACTCTGTGAATATGAAAGGTGTCCTGGTCCCCTGTGGCTGCTGAGGTGGAGGTGGTGGCAGAGAACCAGCCAAAACACACAAATACAGATAAATAACCATAAACATGGATACTGGGTGTACACAAAACCACTCCAATATGCTCCAACTACTACAGGAGATTCACAGAGACGGTAAACATTGAACACAACTGACACGTTTTAGTGCATTGACAGTACTATGGAGGACTGCCAATCATTAAGGTTAGCATTTGTAGCAATCATAACCCTTACTTTGTTTTGAAGGGCACTCATTATAGTGGAATGATTCTGATTATTGACATGTTAATAACAATGTAATAACAGCTTTAAACATATTACACGCTGTATAATAAACATATGACATTCCTCTGAGGGTGGCTACAAATTGCCAGGGCACCAGGTAGCAGGATGAGGATATTACCCATGCTGAACTGCTCTGAGTAAACAAGTATCTTCATTATGACTGGGCCGAGGATAATGTGCCATTTTGGCTTAATTAGCCCCCTAACCAGGCTGGCCAGCAGCGGTTTTAACTGTCTCCCAGACCTGGGTCATGTTTAGGGATACAATGATTCAGAACTCAAATTACAGCTGTGAGTCTTTCTGGGTAAGTCTCTAAGAACTTTACACGCTTACATTGTACAATATTAGCACATTCTTCTTTTCAAAATTCTTCATGCACTGTCAAGTTGGTTGTTTATCATTGCAAGACAGCCATTTTCATGTCTTGCCATAGTTTTTAAACCCGATTTAAGTGAAAACTGTAACTAAGCCACAAGAACATTTAATGCCGACATAACCGCACGAAGGGGCTACAACTGACTTCTTCTGTTGCGACGTCCATCTAAGGCCCTTCTGCTAGCCTGCTATCCCCGGCTCGCTAGCTGTATGAATCACTGTGTCTCCAGTTAGCCCAGCTACTCACTGGAACCAATGATGACTCGGCTATGCATGCCTCTCCCTAATGTCAATATGCCTTGTCCATTTCTGTTTTGGTTAGTAATTATTGCGATATTTCATTGTAGAGTCTCTAGCCCTGCTCAATACGCCTTAGCTAACCCTTTAGTTCCACCTCCCACACATGCAGTGACTCACCTGGTTTAAATCATTTTTATAGAGACAATATATCTCTCATTGTCACTCAGTGCATAGGTTTACTTCTGCTGTATTCACATCCTACCATACCATTGTCTGTATATTATGCCTTGAATCTATTCTACCGTTCCCTGAAACCTGCTCCGTTTACTCTCTGTTCCGAACGTACTAGTTCTTATAGCCTTTAGCCGTACCCTTATGCTACTCCTCCTCTGTTCCTCTGGTGATGTAGAGGTTAACTCAGGCCCTGCAGTGCGTAGCTCCACTTCAATTTCCCAGGCGCTCTCATTTGTTGACTTCTGTAACCGTAAAAGCCTTGGTTTCAAGCATGTTGCACTAGAAGCCTCCTCCCCATGTTTGTTTTATTCACTGCTTTAGCACACTCTGCCACCCTGGATGTCCTAGCTGTGTCTGTGTATCCTGGTTTAGGAAGCCACCAAAAACCCTGAAATTTCCATCCCTAACTATACCATTTTCCGACAAGATAGAACTGCCAAAGGGGGTGGAGATGCAATGTACTGCAGAGATAGCCTGCAGAATTCTGTCATACTATCCAGGTCTTTGTCCCAAAAATTTGAGTTTCTACTTTTAAAATCCACCTTTCCAGAAACAAGTCTCTCACCATTGAATGCCTGCTATAGACCACCTTCTGCCCCCAGCTGTGCCCTGGACACCATATGTGACTTGATTGCACCCCATCTATCTTCAGAGCTTGTGCTGTTAGGTAAGCTAAACTGGGACATGCTTAAACCTCTACTGACTCCCCATCCCGCATGCGGGAGAGTAATCATCGCCTGACACTAATTAGCATAACGCAACGGACATAAATATCCCTAGAAAATATTCCTTTTCATGAAAATCACAAATGAAATATATTGAGACACAGCTTAGCCTTTTGTTAATCACCTTGTCACCTCAGATTTTCAAAATATGCTTTACAGCCAAAGCTAGACAAGCATTTGTGTAAGTTTATCGATAGCCTAGCGTAATATTTTGTCCAGCTAGCAGGAAATCAGAAAAGCTATCAAATTAAATCGTTTACCTTTGATGAGCTTCGGATGTTTTCACTCACGAGACTCCCAGTTAGGTAGCAAATGTTCTTTTTTTCCAAAAATATTATTTTTGTAGGCAAAATAGCTCCGTTTGTTCTTCACATTTGGCTGAGAAATCGGCCGGAAATTGCAGTCACGAAAACGGCAAAAAATATTCCAAATTAGCTCCATAATATCGACAGAGACATGGCAAACGTTTATAATCAATCCTCAAGGTGTTTTTCAAATATCTATTCAATAATACATCCATCGGGACAATTCGATTTTCAGTAGGATCGATTGGAGTAATGGCTACCTCTGTATTTTACGCGAGAATCTCTCTGGGGGCATCAGGTGACCACTTGCGCAATGTAGCCGCCTACGGCTATTCTTCAACATAAATGCGTAAAACTACATCACAATGCTGTAGACCACATTCACAGCTCAATAGGGACTCATTGGAAAGCAGCTCTTTCAAAATATGGGGCACTTCCAGATTGGATTTTTCTCAGGCTTTCGCCTGCAACATCAGTTCTGTTATACTCACAGACAATATCTTTACAGTTTTGAAAACGTTAGTGTTTTCTATCCTAAGTTGTCAATGATATGCATATTCTATCATCTTGTCCTGACAAAATATCCCGTTTAAAACGGGAACGTTTTTTTTTCTCCAAAAATGAAAATACTCCCCCTAGAGTCGCAACAGGATTTAACACTCTGGCTATCCTACAACCTAAGCTTGATGACCTCAATCTCACACAAATTATCAATGAACCTACCAGGTACAACCCCAAATCCATAAACACGGGCATCCTCATAGATATAATCCTAACCATCCTGCCCTCCAAATACACCTCTGCTGTCTTCAATCAGTATCTCAGCAATCACTGCCTCATTTCCTGCGTCCATAATGGGTTTGCGATCAAATGACCACCCCTCATCACTGTTAAACGCTCCCTAAAACACTTCAGCGAGCAATGCCCCATTAAAAAAAATTGAACCAGGAACAGATATAGCCCTTGGTTCACTCCAGACCTGACTACCCTTGACCAGCAAAAAAGCATCCTGTGGCGTACCGAACTTGCATCATGTGATATGCAACTTTTCAGGGAAGTTAGGAACCAATATACACAGGCAGTTAGGAATGCTAAGGCTAGCTTTTTCAAACAGATATGTGCATCCTGTAGCACAAACTCCAAAAAGTTATGGGATACGGTAAAGTCCATGGAGAATAAGAGTACCTCCTCCCAGCTGCCCACTTCACTGAGGCTAGGAAACACTGTCACCACCGATAAATCCATGATAATTGAGATTTCAATAAGCATTTTCTATGGCTGGTCATGCTTTCCACCTGGCTACCCACAACCCGGTCAACAGCCCTGCACAGCCCCCTGTGGGGGACAGCAACTTGCTCAAGCCTCCCCCATTTCTCTTTCACTCAAATCCAGATAGCTGATGTTCTGAAAGAACTGCAAAATCTGGACTGCAACAAATCAGCCGGCCTAGACAATCTGGACCCTCTCTTTCTAAAATTATCAGCTGAAACTGTTGCAACCCCTATTACTAGCCTGTTCAACATCTCTTTAGTATCATCTTTCATATCGACTGAGATCCCCACAGATTGGAACAGTCCCCCTTTGGGTCTAGAGACTCTAGACCCAAATTGCTACAGACCTATATCTATCCCACCCTGCCTTTCCAAGGTCTTCGAAATCCAAGTTAACAAACAGATCACCGACCATTTTGAATCCCACCATACCTTCTCCACTAGGCAATCTGGTTTCTCTGCTGGTCAAGGGTGTACCTCAGCCACGCTCAAGGTCTTAAACGATATCATAACCTCTATCGATAAGAGACAATAATGTGGGCTTTCGACTCTGTCAATCACCACATTATTATCGGCAGACTCAACAGCCTTCGTTTCTCAAATGACTGCCTCGCTTGGTTCACCAATTACTTCTCAGACGGAGTTTAGTGTGTCAAATCAGAGGGCCTGTTGTCCGGACCTCTGGCAGTCTCTATGGGGGTGCCACAGGGTTCAATTCTCGGGTTGACTCTTTTCTCTGTATAAATCAATGATGTCGCTCTTGCTGCTGGTGATTCTCTGATCCACCTCTATGCAGACGACACCCTTTTGTATACTTCTTGCCCTTCTTTGGACACTGTGTTAACTAACCTCGAGATGAGCTTCAATGCATGAAATGAAAGTAAAACTAAATGCATGCTCTTCAACTGATCGCTGCCTACACCTGCACGCCTGTCCAGCATCACTACTCTTGACGGTACTGACTACTCTGGACGGTTCTGACACCTAGGTGTCTGGTTAGACTGTAAACTCTTCTTCCAGACTCACATTAAGCATCTCCAATCAAAAGTTAAATCTAGAATCGGGGCCCCAAAGCTTCCTATTTCGCAACAAAGCATCCTTCACTCATGCTGCCAAACATACCCTTGTAAAACTGACTATCCTACCGATCCTTGACTTCGGCGATGTCATTTACAAAATAGACTCCAACACTCTACTCAGCAAATTGGATGCAGTCTACCACAGTGCCATCCGTTTTGTCACCAAAGCCCCATATACTACCCACCACTGTGACCAGTATGCTCTTGTTGGCTGGCCCTCGCTTCATATCCGTTGCAAATCCACTGGCTCCAGGTCATCTAAAAGTCTTTGCTAGGTAAAGCCCCACCTTATCTCAGCTCACTGGTCACCATAGCAGCACCCACCCGTAGCACGCGCTCCAGCAGGTATATCTCACTGGTCACCCCCAAAGCCAAATCCTCTTTGGCCGCCTTTCCTTCCAGTTCTCTGCTGTCAATGACTGGAACGAACTGCAAAAATCACTGAAGCTGGAGACTCATATCTACCTCACTAACTTTAAGCACCAGCTGTCAGAGCAGCTCACAGATCACTGCACCTGTACATAGCCCATCTGTAAATAGCCCATGCAAATACCTCGTCCCCCATATTGGTATTTATTTTATTTTTTTTGCTCCTTTGCACCCAAGTATCTCTACTTGCACACTCATCTTCTGGACGTCTATCACTCCAGTGTTTAATTGCTCTATGTTACGGTTTTCTTCCGTCGAAGGAGAGTCGGACCAAAATGCAGCGTGGTTAGTTCGATAAATCTTTAATGAAGACAAAAACATGAACTATACAAAACAATAAACGTAACATGAAAAACGAAACAGCCTATCTTGTGCAAACAAACACAGAGACATGAACAATCACCCACGAAACACTCAAAGAATATGGCTGCCTAAATCTGGTTCCCAATCAGAGACAACGAGAATCACCTGCCTCTGATTGAGAACCACCTCAGGCAACCATAGACCTTGCTAGAACACCCCACTAAGCCACAATCCCAAAACCTACGAAAAACCCCCATACATAAACACAACACAAAATAAACCCATGTCACACCCTGGCCTGACCAAATAAATATAGAAAACACAAAATACTAAGACCAGGGCGTGACAGAACCCACCCCCCAAGGTGCGGACTCCCGGCCGCACACTTAAACCCATAGGGTAGGGTCCGGGTGGGCGTCTGTCCACGGTGGCGGCTCCGGCTCGGGACGTGGACCCCACTCCAACCAAGTCTTAGTTCCCCTGTAACGCGTCCTTTGATTGGCGACCCTCGCCGCCGACCTTGGCCTAATAACCCTCACCAAGGACCCCACTGGACTGAGGGGCAGCTCGGGACTGAGGTAGAAGCTCGGGACTGAGGGGAAGCTCGGGACTGAGGGGAAGCTCGGGACTGAGGGGAAGCTCGGGACTGAGGGGAAGCTCGGGACTGAGGGGAAGCTCGGGACTGAGGGGTAGCTCGGGACTGAGGGGTAGCTCAGCACTGAGGGGATGCCTAGTACCTAGAGGAAGCCCAGTACTGAGAGGAAACAGGCAGGTAGTAGGCTCTGGCAGATCCTGGCTAGCTGGTGGTTCTGGCAGATCCTGGCTGACCCGCGGATCCTGGCTAGCTGGTGGTTCTGGCAGATCCTGGCTGACTGGCGGCTCCTGGCTGACTGGCGGATCTGGAAGATCATGGCTGACTGGTGGATCCTGGCTGACTGGCAGATCTGGAAGATCCTGGCTGACTGGCAGCTCTGGCTGCTCCATGCAGACTGGCAGCTCTGGCTGCTCCATGCAGACTGGCAGCTCTGGCTGCTCCATGCAGACTGACAGCTCTGGCTGCTCCATGCAGACTGGAATCTCTGGCTGCTCCATGCAGACTGGAATCTCTGGCTGCTCCATGCAGACTGGCAGCTCTGGCTTCTCCATGCAGACTGGCAGCTCTGGCTTCTCCATGCAGACTGGCAGCTCTGGCTTCTCCATGCAGACTGGCAGCTCTGGCTTCTCCATGCAGACTGGCAGCTCTGGCTTCTCCATGCAGATTAGCAGCTCTGGCTGCGCTGAACAGGCAGGAGACTCCGGCAGCGCTGGAGAGAAGGAAGGCTCTGGCAGCGCTAAACAGGCGGGAGACTCCGGCAGCGCTGGAGAGGAGGAAGGCTTTGATAGCGCTAGACAGGCGGGAGACTCCGGCAGCGCTGGAGAGGAGGAAGGCTCTGGTAGCGCTAAACAGGCAGGAGACTCCGACAGCGCTGGAGAGGAGAAAGGCTGTGGCAGCGCTGAACAGGCGAGGCGCACTGAAGGCCTGGTGCGTGGTGCTGGCACTGGTGGTACTGGGCCGAGGACACGCACAGGAAGCCTGGTGCGAGGAGCTGCCACCGGAGGACTGGTGTGTGAAGGTGGCACAGGATGGACCCGACCGTGAAGGTGTACTGGAGAGCCTGAGAGCAGGACTGGCACAGGACGTGCAAGGCTAGGTAGGTATACAGGAGGCCTAGTGTGTGAGGCTGGCACACTCTTCACCAGCCGACTAACACGCACCTCAGGACGAGTATGGAGTGCTGACCAAGGTGCCATCAAATCCCCGACACGCTCCGTCGGGCGAATATCGTATCTAAAGCACCAACCTAGCAACTCCCTCATAACTCTCTCCTCCACTTTCCCCATTAAAACTACTTGGCACCACACGTCCCGCTAGGGCACCTCCCCCCACTGCTCAACTGACACAGTAGCACACAGAATGCAAAAAATATTCTTAGAAATATTTAACCTCCACACATTAACAAGTCCAATAGCTCAAATGAAAGATAAACACCTTGTTCATCTAGCCACCAAGTCAGATTTCTAAAATGTTTTACGGCGAAAACATAGCATATATTTATGTCAAACCACCACCAAAGATAGGCTAATTTACATAGCCATTTTGTAGAACAATAGATGCAATCACAAAAGCAGGATTAAAAGTAAAATAATTCACTAACCTTTTTAAAATCTTCATCAGATGACAGGAATAGGACATGTTATACAGTACATTTATGTTTTTTTCAATAATATGCTAATTATATCCATAAATCACGGTTTACATAGAAGGTCATGGCTAAAAAATGCTACAACAATGCCTGGAGAAATTATGGTAACTCTGCCAGATAACAGAAATACACATCATAAACGTTGAGTAAATATACATGTTCTACATATACTTAGAAAGATACACTTCTTCTTAATAAAACAGCTGTGTTACATTTATTTTTAACTTTACAGATTTCGTTCACTAGGCTATAATGTGAGTCGGCGCTCAGGAATTAGCATTTTGGCTCCTCCACAGAAACCCAAATTTAACACATAAATGTTCCCTTACCCTTTGCTGTTCTTCCATCAGAAGACCTGGAAGGGTTTATACTTACCAAAAACAGCTTTAGTTTTGAAGTCTGTGTCTTTCGGTTATCAAACACGACATATTTTGGTTGAAATGCAGCCAAAAAGTAAAGTTAGTTCGCACCAAAACGTCGAAATTACATATTATATGTCGACTAAACTTGTCAAACTTGGTTCAGAACACAGCGTTAGCATGCTATATAGCTTCACCGCAATTCTCAGGACAAAGAGAAACACACGCATCGTTTAATCAATCTTGGAAGAAAGACAGAATGCGCGTGAGAGTAACCTGTTTTCTCGCGCGACCGAAAGGTTTCGGCCCGTCATTACTCTCGTGAGCACACGATTCACACAATGAGAAGCCCCATTGAAAGCGGACACCGCGCTGAAGGCATAGGAACTGTTCCCAGGACTGTAGGTGCTTGGGAAGGGTGGGGGCGATGACGTCAGAGTTTGGGAGAATGAGTGCCCTGAGAGTTCTGCTTTACTTACAGACATAATTTAAACGGTTTTAGAAGCTTTAGAGTGTTTTCTATTCAAGAATATTTATTATATGCATATATTAGCAATTAATTTTTTTTGTCAGTTTACTATGGGCACGCATTTCACCAACAGTATTCTGCCCTAACAGTATTCTGCCCTAGCCTTAACCCTACCTCATTTGCACACACTGTATATCGACTTTTTTCTATTGTATTATTGACTGTATGTTTTTTTATTCCATTGTAACTCTGTGTTGTTTGTGTCGCACTGCTTTGCTTTATCTTGGCCAGTTCGCAGTTGTAAATGAGAACTTGTTCTCAACTAGCCTACCTGGTTAAATAAAGGTGAAATATAAATAAATAAATAAAGCTACGATTTCAGCATAAATACTTTAAAAAAATAGTCTACGAAGTAGGAGTCAGGGTTTGTTTTGTCTATGAAATCAGACACCGACTGTAAGGTCAATGATGTGTTGTGCAATATTGCAACACACATTTCTCCCATTACAGTGTATGTTTTGGCGGGTCCATAGCTATTTATTTTGGATTCAGGCACGGCATTATCGTCAATGATAGCATGCATCATATTTGTATTGTATTTGTACTGTATACACACATTATATGCAAACATTATGCGCGTGTGTGTGTGTGTGTGTATATATGTGTGTGTGTGTGTGTGTGTGAGCATGTGGGCCTGCATGCATATGTATGTGCCTGTTGTGTTGCATGTATGAGTGAGTGTGTACAATATGCCACATTTTCTGTCTTCCTAATGATGTTATACGGTCTTTAGATCGTTGTCCGGGTTAGGGGAGGGTTTGGTTGGGGGGGCTTTACTTGGATCATTGTGCTCTTACTACTCCTTGTGGTGGGCCGGACACCTGCACGCTGATGTCGGTCTTCAGTTGAACGGTGTTGTTAAGAAGCGCAGTTCGGAGGATGCATGACTCGGCCTTTGCCTCTCCCGATCCCGTTGGGGAGTTCCAGCGATGAGACTAGAACGTAATTGGATCGCAATTGGATATCACGAAATTAGGGAGAAAAAGGGCGTAAAATGTTGTTTCGTAAAAAAGAGAACTTTGCCATTCTCTAAACTATGCAAAGAAAAATTGCCACAGCTGTAGCCTATGCATTGATTACAGATATTGACAATAGTGAAGACGAGAGGCCCACATTTATCTGCACTGCTAATTGAAGCATAGCTTTTTGGGGAGTAGAGAGACAAAGGAGCTCTGATGACAATCAAGAAAGTGGAATTAGCCACACTACTACCAGGTGCTAAACCAAGTACTAGCTGCATGATCAGTGATACAGCTCTTTATTGATTAGCTAGCACTCTTTACTTTAATAGCGGTGTACAAAATCATCACTACTACCCATATGCTGTCATAATGAGACATCTGTACTCACTCTCCTTCCTACAAAATGGCCACCTCTTATTAAACTGGCCTATCGTAATCACTCTCATTCACAGAGCTGCTGTGGTAGTTCCGATAAACAACCTTTGACAACACCATACTGCACAGGTTATGAAGGACATAGAAAATTACATTTTTAATCTCTGTCCAGGAAACCAGCCCATCAAGTTAAACATAGGAAGAGGACAATGTCACTCATGACAACATTTTTGTTCACCTAATGATATCTTTCTTTTCCAAACTGTAACGTATGAGAAATGCAATGTCCAGCTGAATAACAAAACCAATTGGATGATGGACTGTTTGACCTTTTTTAGAGTTTGATGAGCTGCTTTATCTTCTCATGGGCAGATGGGAGGATTTAGTGGGAGATGGTGGGTGGGAGGGGAGGGGTTCAGGGCAGAAGTGGATTGAAATCGTTTTTTTCCCTCTTCAAAATACTTGAGTGTTTGATTGAGCCTACCTGGAGTGCCAGATGGACATGTTTGGCCCTTTTGGAACTATTCAATTGGTCAGCCTGGCCTCAGAGCCATACAAAATATCCTTTACATATCTCTGAGCACCTCCAAGACGTATGATACCTACTTATGGTCTAGTTACTTGAGATAGAAACAAAAATATGGAGGTTGTGCCGTGCGGGTGTAATCCACAATAGTATAGCAATACAAAGGTTTCATGTTCGAGTCACGTCAGGGACAACTGTAGCATTTTAGCTAACACTTATTCTGGACTTAACCCAATTCACCTCACCTTTACGTAAATTAACCTAACCTTTGTTGTTTTAGTTCTCCTAACCTTTGTCGTTAGTTCCCTTAACCACCAATGTAAATTATCCCTGTAATTCTCCTCCAAGACGTATGATAAGTTATGTAATCCAATTGTACGACCGCTATTCCATTCATAATGTAACGTGACATATCATACTAAATGGATTGTCACAGATTTACCTACAGAATCATTTCTAATTTCCCTGAGACCACATTGGAATGGTTTAATTGTGCCAGGGAAACTGTGTTTAACAAATACTATTTGAACCCAGGACGGGTTGGTGGTGGTGGTAGGATTTGGCCGATGGGATCACCTGAGATACAGAATTGCCTATCTACAGTATCTGACTCTGAGAAGAGAAAACACAGGGTTGTAAATTACAGTCATGATAGCCATCAACTTTGAGTCGTAATACAGCTGGGAAGAGAATAAGGAGAGGACAGCAAGGGAGAGAGACAGAGACATGCTGACACAAAGAGCAAAACATAGAAGAAACAAAGTCAAGGATGCCTGACTCTCTCTGATTCTCTCTTTCGGTCTCTCCATGCGACAAAGCTATTTCAGAGCTGCATGGAATTTCTCGAAACAACATCTAACTTACACTGTGGTAATGTATATCTCGTGCTGTTTTGTGGGATTGTGTTTGTTGGAACTATGACAGCAGCAGCTGAAACATGAGCTCTCCTCACAACCCCTGTGGACAAACAGACAGCATGGATGAAAGAACAGCCTCTGTGGGGAACAAGACAGGGACTCTCCATTGTACCTCTTACCTCTGTGTTGCTTTGTCTCTGGGTTCAGCTCTGTGATGTTTATCTACTGTCAGAATAGGTCTCCCTTGACAGAAAATACAGTGAAAAAGGATGGGAATCCTTTGCGTTAACAAAAAAAGTGAAAAGTGAGAATGTTGACAGTATAAGGTTAATGTTCTCATGTCCAAATAAATACACATGAGTGAGTGTGTGGACTTTTACTTAGTATATTGTATGGGAGAAGAAATGTTAATGTCTTTTCAGCAACTTGGTCTTGTCCATGTGTTGTCTCATTGTCTTTGATAAGGTTTGACATATTCAATGAGAAATAAATATGAGAAATAAATAACTGTCCCACTCACATTCACTACTCAAAATAATCCTACTGTATTATATATTTTTTGTATTAGTGAAAATATTGTTTTGGGCCATTTTTGTATAGTTTTGAATATGCAATATTCTGTGTTTACTAGAGTATCATGGATCCTAGTAGAGAAAACAAATGGAAACACAAAGTACTGGAAATAACTCTTTGTCACGTAGCTAGGAGTGGTGGGTGCGGAGTCAGGCGCAGAGAGCAAAGTTTTTTTGGGCTTTACCATATTTATTCCGGTAAGAATAAGGTCACGCCAACAACTACAGGCGAAAATAATGACCTACCCAAAACAGGACACCAAGCAGTCCAAAAACATAACCAAACACAACCATCCACAAACAGAACAGAAAACAAGCCCGCACAAAAGCAATCGGGCATAGAAGGCTTAAATAGCCCTGCACAAAACCCCAAACAAGAAACAAGTGAAGCCAATACAGACATAACCAACAGAAAAGGAAAAGGGAGTCGGTGGCAGCTAGTAGACCGGTGACGACGACCGCCGAGCGCCGCCCGAACAGGAAGAGGAGCCACCTTCGGTGGAAGTCGTGACACCCTTTCTGCGCTCGGCAGGATTTCCATGCTGAACCCAAGAGACGTCATTAAGGAAAAGCTCTTTGCTATCTCTAATTAACATTATGTAATGCCGCTAACTTATTTCAGCATTTTCCCCGAGATCTATAGTCTAGATCGCAGACACTGGCACATACAGTCGGCACACAAGTTAGACGGGTTAACTCCCTCTGCTGCTTCCTGAAGTCCACGATCATCTCCTTTGTTTTGTTGATGTTGATTGAGAGGTTATTTTCCTGACACCACACTCCGAGGGCCCTCACCTCCTCCCTGTAGGCCGTCATTGTTGGTAATCAAGCCTACCACTGTAGTGTCGTCTGCAAACATGATGATTGAGTTGGAAGCGTGCATAGCCACGCAGTCATGGGTGAACAGGGAGTACAAGAGAGGGCTGAGAACGCACCCTTGTGGGGCCCCAGTGTTGAGGATCAGCGGGGTGGAGATGTTGTTTCCTACATTCACCACCTGGGGGCGGCCCGTCAGAAAGTCCAGTACCCAGTTTCACAAGGCGGGGTCGAGACCCAGGATCTTGAGCTTAATGATGACTTCGGAGGGTACTATGGTATTAAATGCTGAGCTGTAGTCGATGAACCACATTCTTACGTAGGTATTCCTATTGTCCAGATGGGAAAGGGCAGTGTGCAGTGTGATTGCGATTGCATTGTCAGTGGACCTATTGGGGTGGTAAGCAAATTGGAGTGGGTCTAGGGGTTCAGGTAGGGTGGAGGTGATATGACCTTTGACTAGTCTCTCAAAGCACTTCATGATGACAGAAGTGAGTGCAATGGGGTGATAGTCATTTAGTTCAGTTACCTTAGTTTTCTTGGGTACAGGAACAATGGTGGCCAATTTGAAGCTTGTGGGGACAGCAGACTTGGTTAGGGATTGATTATGTCTGTAAACACACCAGCCTGCGCATGCTCTGAGGATGTGGCTAGGGAGGCCGTCTGGGCAGGCAGCCTTGCGAGGGTTAACACGTTTAAATGTTTTACTCACGTGGGCCATGGAGAAGGAGAGCCCACAAGCTTTGGTAGATTGCCCTGTCAGTGGCAATGTTTTGTCCTCAAAGCGAGCAAAGAAGTTGTTTAATTTGTCTGGGAGAAGGACATCCATGTCCGCGACTGGGTTGGTTTTGATTGACTGTAGACCCTGCCACATA
The DNA here is from genome assembly GCF_002021735.2 of Oncorhynchus kisutch. Taxonomy (NCBI): domain Eukaryota; kingdom Metazoa; phylum Chordata; class Actinopteri; order Salmoniformes; family Salmonidae; genus Oncorhynchus; species Oncorhynchus kisutch. Next base: position 51,056,817 of record NC_034184.2, on the reverse strand, counting down.
TGTCTTGTGTTTGAGCCGTTGAATTGCCACTCTACTTTGTCTCTATACTGACACTTTGCTTGTTTGATTGCCTTGCGGAGGAAATAGCTGCACTCTTTGTATTCTGTCATGTTTCCAGTCGCCTTGCCATGATTAAAAGTGGTAGTTCACACTTTCAGTTTTCCTCGAATGCTGTCATTAATCCACGGTTTCTGGTTAGGAAAGGTTTTAATAGTCATTGTGGGTATGACATCTCCGATGCACTTGCTAATAAACTCGCTCACCAAGTCAGCTTATACATCAATGTTGTTGTCTGAGGCTATCCGAAACATATCCCAGTCCACGTGATCAAAGCAATCTTAAAGTGCAGAATCTGATTGGTCAGACCAGCATTGGATAGACCTGAGCATGGGTGTTTCCTGTTTTAGTTTCTGTCCATAGGCTGGGAGCAACAAAATGGAGTCATGGTCAGATTTGCCAAAGGCAGGGCTTGTATGCATAGCGAAAGTTAGAGTAGCAATAATCCAGAATGCAACCAGCTCGAGTCTCACATTCAATATGCTGATAGAATTTAGGAAGTCTTGTTCTCAGGTTAGATTTGTTAAAATCCACAGCTACAATAAATGCATTCTCAGGATGTATGGTTTCCAGTTTAAATATTTCTAGTGCTGATAGGTCATATCCTTTCTGGAAAATGGTGTGGGTGACAGGCAGCTCTACTTTTATGTACTCTACTGTACTACCACACTACCAGGGATGACTGTAGTGACTGAATCACTGTATATACAGTATCTAAGATGTTGGAAGGATGTCTGTGGGATTCCAATGGCAGGAAGAAATGATATGAATGGGTATGCGAGATGTGTGGAATCCCAGGTCCACTTTGTAAAGAGCCAACTTCAGCAGGAGCAGGACACAGTGTTTACCACAGCAGCCTTCACACAGCCTTCCGAGCGACAGGCGTTTGCATGAGAAGACTCACGTGAAGAAAGATGTTGTCAATTCAATAGCAAGAATTCACCTCCGTTTGCAATGCTCTACTGCATATACAGCGAGAGAAGAATTGGGAGATGAAACATTTGGAGGGAGGGAGGGATGGGGAGGTAAAAAAGACAGAAAAGGAGAGAGAGGAGTGAGAAAGAGAGACGGAGAGGGAAAGAAAGAGATAGCTAGAAAAGATGAGGGAGAGAGCGAGAGACAAAGAGGAGAGAGAGAGAGAAAGTGTGAAAGAGTTGTGCAGAGCTGTGCAGAGAGATGTTAATATTTATCCATTCTGTAAAGGTAGATTGCCAAACCAAATGTGTGTGTTTGTGATAAGGCATGCAGTCTTTCATCTGAAGCAGAAAACTATAAACAGCAGATGATTTAGGGCACCCGTTCTTGGAGAAAAAGAAAGTAGTTGCTGCCTGTACAAAGGAAAAGGGATTTTTATATCCAAAAGAACCAAAACAACATGCCTCTTCTCATTCACTTCAGCAGAGCACCACCATGTTAATTACTCTTACAGTCATTCTTTGATAACATAATTTTGTTGGGAGACAGTTTCTCACCTCAATCATGCTAATTTGCATTCTTTAGAAAAATGCATGAATTAATTTGAGGGAACAGGTGGGGATTCGTCTTCACTTATAGCACACTAAAGAATTGCCTTGAGTCATTACATAGCCAGCTACTGTTTAATTTTGTTATTGGGATGCAATTGGCGAATCACTAAAACAGATGCCAGTGCTGCCTCTTTTGCCAAGAATCTGAGACATGGGAAAACATCAAAGTTTGATTTCATGGGTTAGTAACTTCTTGTCATGAATACCCCTATGTGAGTTCGCTAAGTTATCTGTATCTAATGACTGCCAATACAGCAGTCCCCCAGGGATGTGTCTTTTTACCTCTGCTGTCTATCGCATATACCAATGTCTGTAAATTGGCCATTCTGCAAATTCTCTCAATCATCAAATCTGCATAATTTTGTCCGTCTTACTCTGCCTTCTTCCTCATTTAAAACAAGAACTTTCCATCTGTCATACAGCAAAACCCTCCACACCAATACGGACACATCTACCCAAAACTGCAACCTGATGGAGGTAATAAACCCACATGGTTCTCCAATCCCTGCTACGCATAGAATATGCCCTCCATAAGACTAATACGACACAGAATTAGAATTGTCTTTGGAGGTCAGTGTGCCAAATGAGATACCCGGCAGAGTTGAGTCACGGGAGCGACAGCAGATCACGGTTGCATAATGAAGACTCTGAGGTCAAGTTGCTCAGCACACAGTAAAAACCTCTTGGCCTGGGCTGCGGGGGTTATCTAATGCTCTGCCGCCACTACCTGGTCTCACTTCCTCCAGCCAGACCAGTTCGCTAGGAAAGGAGTGCTGAATATTAATTCCTGCTTTGCTATGAGGAAGGAAGTCATTGCCCAAAGCATGACTTAATGAAATAGCACTATTCATTCAGAGTTAAATTCATTCAATGCTACAGACATCCTAGAATACAATGCTTTACAATGATTAAAGCGACCAACCATATGTTTCATCACGACAAATGTTGCACCATATGCTTATTAGCTTTTTTGAATGGGAATTATTGACACATATATTCTCATTTTGTCTCCCTATTGTTTGTATCCTAATACAAAACAGGCAGGATGTGTTGCAGCCTCCTGCTGTTTAAATGGAAGCCAGCCCCTGACAAGCATACAGTAACAGCTGGTCAGAAACAATTTCCACAGAAGTAATTTCCAAATGGTAAAATGCTTTCATGCTACACGCGGAGCATAATATGCTGGAGGCCCGTTTAACAGTTGGGACTCTTCATTGGAGCAGTATAGAAATTATTTAGCTAGGTCTGAAACACTAGCTAATGTTTTCTAGGTTCTGCTGGGTCTTGGACTGAGCTTGACTGGGATGCGTCCAAAATGGCACCCTATTGCCTACATAGGACATTACATTTGACAAGATCCTGTTGGGCCCTGTTCAAAAATAGGGCACTTCATAGGGAATAGAGTGCCATTCTGGAGGCACATGGGCCTAGCCTGGGGTTTCACATGGGCCTGGCCTAGGGTATCTCCCAGGCTTCACTGCCATTCTTTGTTCAACATACAGCACCAGTCAAAAGTTTGGACACAACTACTCATTCAAGGGTTTTTATTTTTTTATTTAACTATTTTCTACATTGCAGAATAATAGTGAAGACATTAAAACTATGAAATAACACATATGGAATCATGTAGTAACAAACAAAAAAACTTGTTTAACACTTATTTGGTTACAACATGATTCCATATGTGTTATTTCATAGTTTGGATTTCTTCACTATTATTCTACAATGTAGAATCATAGTAAAAATAAAGAAAAAAACCTTGGAATGAGCAGGTGTGTCCAAACGTTTGACTTGTAATGTAGATCTGGTGGTCAGCCAGAAGGAGAGTGATAAAGCGGGGGCGAATGAAAGAGTGGAAGTGACTGTGATGAATGGGTTTGGAGGAAGTCAGGGACATGGAGTGAGCTCTCCATCCTTTGCCAGATCTGATTTTCTGTCAGGATCTTGAAATACCAATATTAAGCAGATATTTTGTACATACCTATTCCTTTGATTCAAGTTATTTGTGCAGCTTGAGCGAGGTGAAAAGGCAGTGAACTCTTGAGCATCCTTATGATCATTGACCCCAAGTTATCTATTATGCATGTGACTGGTTAACTGACACCAAAACTGAGCAGCTTGAGATGTCACTCTTTGACATACAGCACAGGTAGTATTCATTCAAACAGGGCCTTTGGAAAGGATCATAACAGACTTACAAAGAACCTTTCATTAAAATGCTAATCCAGTAGAAATGTGACGCAGGAAAACACAAACTTTCCAAGGAAAGAGAATCTGCCCTGCCTTGTCAGGAATATAAATGTATATACCTAAAGAAAAAGGCTGAATATTGCTGCCTTTCTCTCTCTCGCTCTCTCTCTCTCTCTCTCTCTCTCTTTTGTAATTGTTCTACACCACAAACCTCATCAGCACTTTCTCTCCATTTGAAGACAGACATGAGATTATGCAAGAATGGCAACATCCATGGGCTGCTTCCCAAATAGCACCCATGCCTACACAGTGCACTATTTTTGACCAGGACCCTATAAGGAATAGCGTGCCATTTAGGACACACACAGATAACTAGGTAACCCTCCCACTCCAACCCCTCCACTGCCTCCTCTCTCTTGTCTTTAACTCTCATGGTTGCTGATTCTGAGAAACTGTGAAGGTTTAAGCTGTAAAAAAAAACACAACTCAACACTCAAGTCAATGGTCTGACAGGCAGAACAGCACAGTCAGCATACAGAGAACATGGTGAGTTGGCGTCAAGGTCAAGGGAAAGAGAACATGTAACTGTAAGCTTGTATGTTCCTAAGAGATATGGGTGGACGTACCAATGCAAAACAGAATGCCACAAGCAAGCAGGAGAAGAATCTGCGGTTAGAACAACATCAAACCTATCAATGGTGATCCAGTTAAATGATGTCAAGTGAGTTTATTTAACGTGCATTTTACAAGGGTCAAAACACACTTTAAAGGCAGTTATGAAGGTCCTGTTCTGTGAAGTTTTGTAGATAATGCATCTGTCTATTGCTGTTAGAGTAGAGAAACAGTAGTGTTAGTACTGTTGATTGACCATTTCACCCTTGGTTCTCTACATTACTTTTCTACGCTCGGCTGCTCAAAACCCTGTTTTTTCTCTAATTTCAGATTGTCTTCATTTGTGTTCAATGCATTATATTCATAGTGACAAGCAACATGAACAGTTCATTGGCTTCCTACTCTCATTGCTAAATATTCCATAAACAAGATTAGAAAATGTCAAAAGGACGCACAATAACAAGATTTGTCAGAAAACAGTAGTGTGAAGACAGGGAAGTGTGAATGAGGGAGTTTAGATATGGTAAAATATTGCTTTGACTACACTATTACCCACTGAATGGGAAGTTCTGTAAACACTGTTTGCTGTGCACTTTAGTTTGTTAGAAGTATAGTAGAGTGTTTTAAATGTTAATGCTGTTGAAAATATGCTGTAACACATTTATAGCACACACACACACACACACACACACACACACACACACACACACACACACACGGTTGAGGAGTAATTGATTACATGTAACTAGTTACTTGTAATCTGATTACAAAAATCTGCAACTGTAATCTGTTACTTTGCCAGCAAAAATAGTGTAAACTGATTACAGATACTTAAAAGAAATAGATGATTACTTCAAGGGTTACTTTTAAATTCAGAACAAATGTTTCCGGAAAGAAATACATTATGACACCTGTCTGTTTTCTCTATAATATTCAATTCACCATTGAAAAAAAGCATTTCTTTAAGTATTGCACAGTTAACCTTGTGGGGACACACAATTCAGTCACATTCAAAATACTATTTTCCCTAACCCCTACCCGCTACCTTAACCCAAACCTTAATAACTGTAACCCTAGCCTTAACCCAAACACCTAACCCTAACCCTAAACCTTAATTCTAGCTCCTAACCCTAGCTCCTATCCCTAAACCTAATCCTAACCCTAATTTGAACCGTAACCCTAATCCCCCAAGAAACACACACACACACACAAAAGAACCAAAATAAATATAATATATCCAGAACCGGACAATAATCGTATACCGCAATAATAAATAGTCCACTAGACTTTGGTACAAAACCTGCCCTGTAACTACCCACGGGCTTAAATGTGGTGAAAATGACTGCACTAACATGGTTTCCCGCTCTGGCATTAATGGCCATGAGTAATTTCTTGGGATAGTAAAGTTTAACAGTGTTATTAATAATGAAGCTGCCAGTTGAGGACTTGTGAGGCATAATTTTCTCAAACTAGACACTCACACGCATATCTGTCTACTCCTTATATCCCAAAAAATGTCAGATAACCCCTGATGAAGATATCCCCTGATATTGTCCCTTTTCACCCAGTGACACTTCCTCTTCCTTTCTCTGGACCACCACAACTTTCACCAGTTTATTAACAGTTTGATTGACACACTTTACATTCCAGGAATACGTCAGGGTTACGTTGGCTGGAACTATTTTAACACTTCAGTTGATTGGTTGCTTTCTGGTGTCGTGTCATTAGAATCCTGAATGTGAAGACTTACTTTATCAAATCAAATCAATTCTCTATGTGTAATGATTTTTACGTGAATAAACTAATCAAGTAAACTTTAATTAACTACGAAGTCGGGGCACCATGGGAAAATGTTTATAGAGTCTCTATTTTCCAAATCGACTCCTCAGATATTTTAATATCTTATCAATTAGTCTTCCATTAATGATTAGCAATTGTTACCTCATTAGTGTCATTTCAAACATTGTAAAATTATTGGTTAATGCACGAACCCTAGTTTCCATAATGAATCAGCAATATACAAATTGGCTTAATTCTTTATTCACTAACTAACTAAATAATCACACAGAATGACATACATACAACAGGATAGATTATACATTGGATATATTATATTTATTTTGGTTCCTCTCTAGGTTTCTTCCTAGGTTTTGGCCTTTCTAGGGAGTTTTTCCTAGCCACCGTGCTTCTACACCTGCCTTGCTTGCTGTTTGGGGTTTTAGGCTGGGTTTCTGTACAGCACTTTGAGATATCAGCTGATGTACGAAGGGCTATATAAATAAATTTGATTTGATTTGATTACTAATCATGACATGAAAAGTCCCTAGTGGACTAACCCGATATGACAGCTGGTTACACAAAGGCTGGTGAAAGGAAGAGCGGGAGGAAAGGTTTTCTATCGGACATTGAGAATCTATGCTCACGTAAATCGAATGCACTCTAATTACCGCCCATTCGGGAAAAAAATGCTATATATTTATTTACGATTGAGCTGGGCTTCAATAAATGGGTCGATGATGTAAGACTCTGGTTTGCCCAGTAGAGATCACCATTGTCCTTTGTAGAGTCTTTCTGGGTGTAGTGTTGATTGGAGCGGATATGTTGGAGTAGCCTGTAGTTCGTAGAAGAGTGTCTGTGTCCTCGTCCTAGGCTACATACATTCTCAGCTGCAAACTGATAACCGTGACGACTAGGATTAAATCACTTCTTTTATGTAGTTATCGAAAGTTCACAGTTCATATAATTTTGCCCTGTATTCTGGCTGGTCTAGTAGAAATTCATAATTTCAACTTGGGGATTGTCACCTCCACGTTATCTTGTCTCATGTAAATTTCGTTAGGTAGTATTATAGTTCAACCATTTGCAACCTCAGCTCACACCGTGGTCTTCACCATTTGAGATTTCTGGCTTACCGTGGGTCTCTTTGGCATGAAATATACTTTTCGTCACGGGTGGTAATACATTTCAGTAGAAAAGAGTGGTCCATGACGCCGACGTAATGTCTATCCTCTCTGTGGTGTGGTTACTGACTTGATTAAATTTATATGGAAACTCATATTTTCTCATTTAGAAGGTTAACATTACATATTTTCACAAATACTTTCATGTTTACTCACATACATTTCACAATATTTATATGTAAACCTGATAGGTGGTAAATGTACACTTTAAGAAATATCGTTATGTGTGTTTCCTGTCCTTCATGAGATCACCAAGTGAAACACACTCGTCATAACTGTCCATGAAGTATCTACGGACCATTCCCACATTCTCAAAAGTAGAGATATTGTTTAATCCCTCCCATTTTGGGGATTAGGAGTTTGGCCAAATCTAGTGCTTTATTCTTTCTCTCTCAATACTGCATGTCCAAAAGGAGGAGAGGGTTCCTTCCAGGAATTTACAACCAAGGCACATCATGACAGTCCCTCCCTGGTGGGTTGAATCTTGTGATTATCCTGCAAGTTGAAAAACAACATAAAAATAATGACCACTTGATGTCCTTGTTGTGGATCATTGTTGTGGTCCCCCTCTAGGGGTTTACCTTGGTAGGTAAACTATTTTTTCCATTTGTGTTGGAGGTGGAAGTCTTTTATGACCAGTGTCAGTGTGGTACTCCTCAGTAATATCTTAGATATGTTCTAAGATTATCCCCATTTAGGGGCCTGTCTGCTCCTCACTGTTCTCATAAGGAAGTTTACAACTTGATTTGTTTTCTGCTCTGGTGGCCTTGCATGGTGTTGCAAGTAGTCTCAACCCCCCCACTAGCCTTGATGAGGCTCATCATTGGTCTGGGATACCCACCCCCCCTTTGTGGCTCGGGACCCCCCCCCCACCAGAGTTGGTGGTGATATCCAAGGCACAAACGAAAATGTCGGACCCTATGTAAGAGTTGTCAACGGCCGCGTTATGAGAATGGCTGTAACCTTTCAACCAAATCTCCTGGTGTTTGTGCTTCAAAACGCTCAGTGGCTGTTGAGGCATGTCAGTCACCAACGCGTCCACATGTGGCAACCTCTTCAGTACCTGCGAACTGAGATGAGGATATCGGTCTGTGATATTGCAGAGGGTTTCACCAGTGAGAGTCATCGGGTCAGTTGCTGGACTGACGCTATTAGTGTCATTTTAAGGGGTGACACATCTTCCACTTTGTGGGGGACTATCATCGGAAGCAGAGTAAACTCTGCGCATCAAATGCTTTTCTTGCTGAGATGGCCGCAGAGCTTGCGGAAGTGTCCGAAGGACAAGATAAGTTTATCTCAAATACAGTATTGCACGACTTCAAGGAGGAGGGAAGTTGCTCATTCACAGAGACTGCTGGCTCGAAATCATGAAAGGAATGGTCAATAAAGTTTGTTGATGTCCAGATATCGTAATATCTCCTTGGTTCTGATTCTGAACCAAGAGGTTTCAAAAATCTCTTTCCCAAGGGGTGCTTTCGACAGATACCCCTCGTGGATGATTGTGTTGCAGCTAGCATTAGGGGAAGTGTGCTCAGTGGAGAAGGCACTGTGACCTGAGAGCATACCTAGTTTGCCGAATCCATCAGTGGGAGTAACTGATCCATCAAGTCTGCTCCGAGTAGCAGGGGTTCAGATTCGAGGCTGGTAACATACACAGAGTGAATGAGCGATAAGTCCTGGAAGTGTAGCTTCAGCATGACTCTCAATGTGAGAGGCAACGTAGTCTGAGTGAAACCTTGAAGTGTAGTGTCGCATCGTTCCACTTTTAATCTCTCTAGGGTACGCTAGTGTCCCACCTCGTCAACAGCCAGTGAAACTGCAGGGCGCCAAATTCAAAACAACAGAAATCGCATCATTAAAGTATTTTACATCATTTTAAAGATACACTTGTTGTAAATCCAGCCACAGTGTCCGATTTCAAAAGGCTTTACGATGAAAGCACACCAAACGATTATGTTAGGTCAGAGCCAAGTCACAGAAAAACATTTTTCCAGACAAAGGGAGGAGTCACAAAAAGCAGAAATAGAGATCAAATTAATCACTAACCTTTGATGATCTTCATCAGATGACACTCATAGGACTTCATGTTACACAATACATGTATGTTTTGTTTGGTAAAGTTCTTATTTATATCCCAAAATCTGAGTTTACATTGGCGCGCTATGTTCACTAGTTCCAAAATATCCAGTGATTTTGCAGAGAGCCACATCAATTTACAGAAATACTCATAGTAACAAACCATGCAATAATTTGAGTGCAGCGCTCAGACAACAAATCAAGCCAAACAGATATCCGCCATGTTGGAGTCAACAGAAGTCTGAAATAGCATTATAAATATTAACTTACCTTTGATGATCTTCATCAGAATGCACGCCCAGGAATCCCAGTTCCACAATAAATGTTTGTTTTGTTTGATAATGTCCATCATTTATGTACAAATACCTCCTTTTTGTTAGCGCGTTTAGCCCGAGTATTCCAAATTCATGACGCGCGATCACTAGGAGCAGACGAAAAGTCAAAATGGTCCATTACAGTCCGTAGAAACATGTCAAACGATGTATAGAATCAGTCTTTAGGATGTTTTTAACATAAATCTTCAAAATTGTTCCAACCAGAGAATTCCTTTGTCTTCAGAATTGCAATGGAACGCAAGCTAACTCTCACGTGAACGAGCGTGGCCAGCCCCAGCCTCTCTGGCAGACCTCTGACTCATTCCCTTCTCATTCGCCCCCACTTCACAGTAGAAGCATCAAACAAGGTTCTAAAGACTGTTGACATCTAGTGGGTGCCTTAGGAAGTGCAATATGACCCCATAGACACTGTGTATTTGATAGGCCCTGAACAAACTTTATTTGACTCTTTGTAAACCGGAAACCACATATCTTGAGGCTGCATTCATTGTAGCTGGGGATTTTAACAAGGCTAATCTGAAAACAAGACTCCCTAAATTGTATCAGCATATCGATTGCTCAACCAGGGCTGGTAAAACCTTGGATCATTGCTATTCTAACTTCCCCAACGCATATAAGGCTCTCCCCCGCCCTCCTTTCGGAAAAGCTGACCATATCTCCATTTTGTTGCTCCCTGCCTACAGACAGAAACTAAAACCAGAAGCTCCCGCACTCAGGTCTGTTCAAAGCTGGTCCGACCAATCTGATTCCACGCTTCAATACTGCTTCGGTCACGTGGACTGGGATATGTTGACGAATATGCTGATTCGGTGAGCGAGTTCATTAGAAAGTGCATTGATGATGTCGTTCCCATAGCAATGATTACATTCCCAAACCAGAAACCGTGGATTGATGGCAGCATTCGCGTGAAACTGAAAGCGGGAACCACTGCTTTTAACCAGGGAAAGGTGACCGGAAACATGACCGAATACAAACAGTGTAGCTATTCCCTCTGCAAGGCAATCAAACAAGCTTAGCGTCAGTATAGAGACAAAGTAGAGTCACAATTCAACGGCTCAGACACAAGAGGTATGTGGCAGGGTCTAAAGTCAATCACGGATTACAAAAAGAAAACCAGCCCCGTCTAGGACCAGGATGTCTTGCTCCCAGGCAGACTAAATAACTTTGAGGACAATACAGTGCCACTGACACGGCCCGCAAACAAAACCTGCGGACTCTCCTTCACTGCAGCCAATGTGAGTAAAACATTTAAACGTGTTAACCCTCGCAAGGCTGCAGGCCCAGATGGCATCCCCAGCCGTGCCCTCAGAGCATGCGCAGACCAACTGGCTGGTGTGTTTACGGACATATTCAATCAATCCTTATCCCAGTCTGCTATTCCCACATTCTTCAAGAGGGCCACAATTGTCCCTGTTCCCAAGAAAGCTAAGATAACGGAGCTAAACGACTACCACCCCATAGCACTCATTTCCGTCATCATGAAGTGCTTTGAGAGACTAGTCAAGGACCATTTCACCTCCACCCTACCTGACACCCTAGACCCACTCCAATTTGCTTACCGCCCAAATAGGTCCACAGACGATGCATTCTCAACCACACTGCACACTGCCCTAACCTATCTGGACAAGAGGAATAACTATGTGAGAATGCTGCTCATTGACTATAGCTCAGCATTTAACACCATAATACCCTCCATACTCGTCATCAAGCTCAAGACCTTGGGTCTCGACCCCGCCCTGTGCAACTGGGTACTGGACTTTAACGGGCCGCTCCCAGGTGGTGAGTGTAGGTATCAACATCTCCACCCCGCTGATCCTCAACACTGGGGCCCCATGAGGGTGCATTTTGAGCCCTCTCCTGTACTCCCTGTTCACCCACGACAGCGTGGCCATGCACGCCTCCAACTCAATTATCAAGTTTGTGGACTTCAGTGGTAGGCTCGATTACCAACAATGACGAGACGGGAGGAGGTGAGGGCCCTCGGAGTGTGGTGTCAGGAAAATAACCTCACACTCAACATCAACAAAACAAAGGAGATGATTGTGGACTTCATGAAACAGCAGAGGGAGCACCCCCCTATCCACATCGATGGGACTGTATTGGAGAGGGTAGTAAGTTTTAAGTTCCTCGGCGTACACATCACGGACAAACTGAATTGGTCCACCCACATTGGTCCACCCACAACCTCAGGAGGCTGAAGAAAAACAGCTTCTATCTCAAGGCCATCAGACTGTTAAACTGCCACCACTAACATTGAGTGGCTGCTGCCACACAGCCACACAGACTAAACTCCAGCCACTGTAATAATGGGAATTGATAGGAATTGATGTAAAATATATCACTAGCCACTTTAAACAATGCTACTTCATATAATGTTTACATACCCTACATTACTCATCTCAGATGTATATGTATATACTGTACTCTATATCATCTACTGCATCTTTATGTAATACATGTATCACTAGCCACAGTTATGCATTAGGGGGCGCTATAAAAAATGAAAAAACGTTCCCGTTTTAAACAAGATGTTTTGTCACGAAAAGATAATCGACTATGCATATAATTGACAGCTTTTGAAAGAAAAAACTCTGACGTTTCCAAAACCGCAAAGATATTGTCTGTGAGTGCCACAGAACTGATGTTACAGGCAAAACCCAGATACAAATCCAACCAGGAAGTGCCGCATTTTTTGAAACCGCCTCATGCCAATGACTCCTTATATGGCTGGGAATGAGCTAGGAAGGAGCTTACGTTTTCCACGTATTCTGCAAGGTGTCTACAGCATTGTGACGTCTTTTTAGGCATTTCCATTGAAGAATGGCCGTAAGGGACCATATATAGCATGTGGTCACATGGTGTCTCCCGCAGAAAATCTTGCGTAAAATACTGAGGTAGCCATTTTTCCAATCGCTTCTTATGAGAAACCAATTGCCTCGACGGATATATTATCGAATATATATGTTAAAAACACCTTGAGGATGGATCCTAAACAACCTTTGCCGTGTTTCTGTCGATATTATGGAGCAAATTTTGAAGTTTGGCGTTATAGTTATAGCATTTTCCGGTCGATTTCTCAGCCAAGCATGATGAACAAACTGGAGCTATTTCGCCTACAAAAATAATATTTTGCTTGTCTAGCGTTGGCTGTAACGCATATTTTGAAAATCTGAGATGACAGTGTTGTTAACAAAAGGCTAAGCTTGTGTTTGAATATATTTATTTCATTTCATTTGCGATTTTCATGAATAGGAAAAGTTTCTAGGGGTATTTATGTCTGCTGCGTTATGTTAATGCATTTGAGGATATGGTTACGCTCCCGGGTACGGGATTGCTCGTTGCAAGAGTTATGCCACTTTTGTTTACATACCCTACCTTACTCATCTCATATGTATATAATGTTCTCGATACCATCTAGTGCATCTTGCCTATGGCGTTCTGAACCATCACTTATTCATATATCTTTATGTACATATTCTTTATCCCTTTAGACGTGTGTGTATAAGGTAGTAGTTTTAGAATTGTTAGGTTAGATTACTCGTTGGTATTACTGAAGTTGTCAGAACTAGAAGCACAAGCATTTCGCTACACTCGCATTAACATCTGATAGCCATGTGTATGTGAAAAATACATTTGATTTTCTTTGATTTGAGGCCAAGAGTTGAAAAACTACAAACCTCAGATTTCCCACTTCCTGGTTGGATTCTTTCTCAGGTTTTGCCTGTCATATGTGTTCTGTTATACTCACAGGGTCTCGAGTGAGAGCAGGAAAAATTAGATTTTTAACGTCCTTGCTAAGGGTGTTAATTCCTGCGGATCTGGTGTCCGGCAATTCCCCGTCTAGTCCTTGTGACTTACCTTTTACCCTCTTTTAAAATGGTTCTCGCTTTAGTTTTTCACGTATTGGAACTTCTAGAGAACATAGATCTACATTTTGATTGTCCTTTAGCCCTTTGTTACCCTTGTGCTCTGACACTTTTTGTGGGTTGGATAATGCACCCTCTAACTGGAGTGAGTGCTCCTGGTCAAACTTCAAAACCGAGTGGTCAGGTCTCTTAGCGTTGCGAGCGTCTAATTCCTCAAAAGCTGTGCTTGCAAGCTCTTGTACGATAGGCAAGCCAACGTGGGCTGTAGGGCCCAAGTAGGTAATGAAGTTGGGATACATGTTGAATGGTAACAGCTTTTGGTAACAACATTTGGAAACATTTGTTTGAATGGTAACAGCTCTTCCATTCCTGTTTCAGTGAGTAGGCCAAAGTAAGCTGAACGAAACCTATGATGGTAAAGCTTGTGGGTGTTCATTCGGAGCTTGTTTGACCGTGTTAGCCAGTGAGCAATTGTGTTTGCGAGTCGCAGAATCACTGAATTCTAATTTAAAATCTGTGGCAAGTTTATGTTGCTGTTGTAGACTAAATTAACCTCCTCACGTGTCTATTCGACGTTCACTTTAACAGGTAAAGCCTGTCAGAACCCGTAGTGTTTGGGTAGCCATCCAATGTGTCCTTTATGTCACCTTGGGACGTCTCAGTATCGTTTGGCTGATAACCCCAGGGCAAGTCATGCCAACGGTCAGCCTTGACAAGACCAATGGGACTAAAAACACATTTTCCTATCCTCTAAGAATCCCCATACTGAACACAGTGATGTAGAAAATAATATAGTTGACAGGGGCAATATTTATTATCAAGGGGTACTGTAATTATTTATATTTTAAGTTGTTTTGAGGTAGATTGAGAATTAACTTTATCTCAAATCTATAGCTGGTACAGAGTAAGGGTTGCCTCCTCGTGGTTATCACTGGCTGCAAGCAATTATAGAAAATAATGAGAATATTAATTTGAATTTCTCATTAGCAAACCCTGCATGTTGGATTTAGTAAATGTCTTTAATGATATTGAAGCCTCCAGCCCCTTACCTTCCCAACGGGCAACAAGGCACACATTTGCCCTGCAGAGCAGGAGTTGAGGCCCCAGGAAATTACAGAACAGAATGGGTATAGACAAGACAGGGAGAGAGAGGAGGGAGGGATTGAGAGAGAGAGGGGAGAGAAAGAGAGACAGAGTGGATAGAGACACAGCAAGACAGAGAGGAGTGTGAGAACCAGGAAGAGACAAAGAGAGTGAGCAAAGGAGATGGTGGGAGGGATAGAGAGGGATGTGGGGAAATGATGGCGGTGGGGTAGCATGTTTAATTGTGAACCGTGGTGATATTTACATAGTTAATGTGTAACCCAGATATGTGCGCATGCAATTATACACAGATCCTATCCCCACTGCCTTTCATCAGGAAAAAGTCACATCTTCTGTAGATCCCAGCTGAAATCTGCATGAGAGCAGCAAGAGCTTCACTGTGTTCTGGTGATTCCCAGTAGTTCGTGCATGTGAATGTAGGCAGATCATTCATACCACACTGAGGCATAACATGGTCTGATTAGAATATTTCAAAATACTGACATTTAACCAATGTAGTTATACGGTATGTCACATGCTGACATATTACTTTGATATCATTATAATCCCTAATGTGGTTTATACTGTTGGTATAGTTGATCTGTTAGTCACACTATTCTGTACTACAGAACTGCATGACGTTGGCCTCTTTGGGTATAGCAAGCCCATCCCCCTCTACCTGCCTCCCCCTTGCCTCCCCCTTGCCTCCTTCAACTAGGCTGCTGTGGTCAGAGGTCGTAAATTCATGAGAAGACCTCATGGACACACAGTTATAGAGAGTTGTTTTTCATGGAGAACAAAGGAAATCCTTCCACCTCACAGAACTTGAGGTACGAACAAATTTCATGTTCCGGAGAAAGTATAAAAGATTGGTGAAGAATCCAGCTACGAAATGGTCCGTTTGTCACAACTTGGGAAGCTCATGGGAGACGGTGTGGCCACATTACCATAACACAGTTTATATAATAGCCCCAGATGTAAGGTTTACATCTAATTGTTGTATAAGATGAATGAGTGAGTATGATACTGTTTAGACAATTTTACAATGTGATTTTGGACTGTTTAATGAAGGAAAACTCAAAAAGGGAATTGGATTTGAACTAAATCAGAGGACCGCCCCTGAGCCCAGTTAGGGTCAGACATCCTGGGACAGCCCTTTTCTGCCATCCCGAATAAAACCCAACTTTGAGAAACTTTCTACAAAAGACAAACTTTTCACCAGCGATCAAGACGACACACTGATTGTAAATATATTGCAATTGTTCCCGAATGAGTGAGCGTTCATGTGTAAAGGATTAGCATTTCAATTGTTATAATCATTAACTGTAGTGACTTCTTACTTGACCTCCACTCCCCCTTTTGTCTAACAAGCCGCCATGCCGGTTTAGCCCACTAGGGCACATTCTCCTATCATTTCATGTAACCACATTTACCGTGTTTGTTTGTTTATGCATTTCTGTGAATTACTTAGTTAGTAATAAATAAATGATTGAAGACAATTGATGTATGGATGACTCATAGTGAAGACTGGGTTCGTGCAGATAACCAATAATTTTCCGACGTTTGGAATGAGACTAACGTGAGGTAAAGTAAATCATTCATTAATTCGACGACTAATTGATCAGATAAACGTGATTAATCAGTTGATCGCGTAGTAACTAATTGCAGAGAATCTTTGATAAAAACTAAAAGTCTTCAGTTAATGATAGTAAAGACACGACAGAACATTGCAGTTCAGTGCTACTCCTTTATATCTCTACTCCACCTTGTTCACAGAAAAGAGACCTAGACAATCCACACAAACATGCTACTGGATTGGTTTGTATGACCACAGAGTGATGAATTCTCAGATCTATTACCCTCACCAACTGACTTGACATGCTCTTCAGCACAATAGACAGGCCTAAATCCAAAGGCTGCTTCCCTAGTGCATAGGGAATATGGTGTCATTTGGGACACAGACAAACTGTTGTGTCAAATTCCTTTAGAGGGAGGCTGGGGCTATGGCAGACAGTTACAGAATAATGAGCTGTTGGCAGTCTGACATTGGTCTGCAATCACACTAGAGACCAGGCCAGGTGTTCTGAGTTATGTATTTACCCAGATCAGTATTGAAATGTATTCTGTTGCCACAGCTGCTGTTCCCACAAACCACTTCACCCAAAGTCCCAATGCAAGGTCTCTCTCTCTCTCTCTCTCTCTCTCTCTCTCTCTCTCTCATTTGTAAAATATTAATCAGTTGGTTCCCATCAATGATTCTCCTCTCATACCATGAAGTTCTCAGCTCTCTGGATGTACATATGCACAGATATCATATCTCTAAATGTATGTAAACGGACCATGCATATAATGAGGACAAGTTCTTTGATTCCACAATAAAGCAAATTGGTTTGTTTTCATTCAAAGGGCCATGAATGTAGAATTCTGAAGGATGACATCAACGCAGAGACATCTAACATCAAAGAAAGCCCCACTGGCAAACCAAACAAAACCATTTCACTTCAAATCAGTCAGTGCACACAGAGTCAAACAAACAGAGCATTGACTCCATGTTTGTATCTTTGAAATATATATCAAGATTTTAAGCAAATAAATCCTGACTTAGACATATGGTAAGCAGGTGCATATATTCCTTCTCCCATTGTAAAAGCACATTAACTGATACAATGTCAATTTGGAACCCAAGGAACTTAAGGAACCCATTATAGCTGGTTATTGATACTTTAGCCTTGGGTAGCTTTTTTCATATATTCCATCTATTGTTTTGGCAAACAATTGACTTGGTACTATAAGGTTTCTAGCAGTTTCAGAGCAGAAGTGATGAGATGCATTGCATCGTTTTCCATCACGTTTTCATACGTACCTGACAAATTACATAACAAACTGTGATTGTCCTGAAGGGCATTAATATACTTTTCAGCAGGCCACAATCTCTATTTTACATACCAGAGAGAGAGAGAGAGAGAAAAGACTCATAGGGCAGTCTTCCTGGTTCTCCAATCTCCACTGTACCTAATCCAAGCTTTTCTGCGGCTTCAGCTAAGAAAACAAGGAGCTGAAGCCAAAGCAAGTAGCGTCCACCTGCCTTTCACAGCATCAACAGTAATTTACATTTGGAGACCATGCCCATGGAAAATGTGAGGGAGGAAATGAAAAAGATGGAGAGAAAAGAAGAGGGGGACCTGAATTTGCCACACACACACACATTTCAGAGCCTGAATGACTTATTTTGTTGTTGGGGGGGTTACAGGTACAATATACAAATTCATATAATTTAATATCCAGTTCATATCGTTTTCAGTCATTATTTTCTGCATGTACAGTATGTACCACTCCAGAAAAACCACACAAAAAAACAAGGGTAAAGTTGGAAGCCAATTTCATCACAAACCATTTCCATGTTGTTAAATACAGTCCGTTAACAAACTTAACATGCATAAATTGAAGGTTCGGAAAAAAGGATGCCAAGGTCGTATTTTTGTTCCAGTTGTGAACCATACTTTTTTAATGGCTAGCTCAGAATATGAGCATTCCAAAATGTGTTATTATATTATAGAGATCAGTCCTTTCAGGAGCCCAGATAATTCACTTATAAATCCCATTATTCAATGGTTTTGTAGTTGGGTTTCCCAAGGGACTCCATATGCCAGCATAGTAACCTAAGTTGTAAATATTTTAAAAAGGCATTGCCTGGTAATGTGTGCCTTTTGAATTCCAAGTTACATTGTTTTTTCAATTGTCCACCGAATAGATATTGTGTGAGCATTAATAGGACCAAAGCATAGTTTACATTTTTTAAAGGCTATATAAGTGAAGGCCCCATCTTCAGGGCAATAGGAGACAACTTATATTTTCTCTATACTCAGCCAGGGCATGGAAGAATCATGTCTATACCAATCATGTCTAATCCAAAATGTGAGTTCCTGGAAATACAATTTCAAGTTTGGTATGAATAGTTCTGTAACAATCGTCTTCGGGAGAAAGAGAGGAGGCTGTTAAGTGTTCATAATTTTAATTAAAGGACAAGGATCAATACAAAAATAGCAAAATGAACGAACGAAACGAAACAGTCCTGTCTGGAGACAAACACACGTAACACAAAGACAGAAAATAAACACCCACAAAACCCAGGTGGAAAAAGGCTACCTAAGTATGATTCTCAATCAGAGACAACTAACGACACCTGCCTCTGATTGAGAACCATATTAGGCCGAACACAGTAACCAAACATAGAAAAACAAACAGACTGCCCACCCCAACTCACGCCCTGACCATATAAACAAAGACAAAACAAAGGAACTAAGGTCAGAACGTGACAGTACCCCCCCCCAAAGGTGCGGACTCCGGCCGCAAAACCTGAACCTATAGGGGAGGGTGGGTGGGCGTCTGTCCGCGGTGGCGGCTCTGGCGCGGGATGTGGACCCCACTTCACCACAGTTTTTGTCCGCCTCCTCAACCGTCCCCGTGGCCTCTTAAGAGCGGCGACCCTCACCGCCGACCTCCGACTGGGGACCCTAGCCATGGGTCCCAAATGGACGGGAGATTCCGGCAGTGCCGGACAGGCGGGAGTGAAGGGCGATTCCGGCATCGCCGGAGTGAAGGGCGATTCTGGCATCCCCGGCATAACAGACAGCTCCTGGCTGACTGACGGCTCTGGCAGCTCCTGGCTGACTGACGGCTCTGGCAGCTCCTGGCTGACTGACGGCTCGGGACAGACTCGCGGCTCTGGCGGCTCGGGACAGACGGGAGACTCTGGCGGCTCGGGACAGACGGGAGACTCTGGCGGCTCGGGACAGACGGGAGACTCTGGCGGCTCGGGACAGACGGGAGACTCTGGCGGCTCGGGACAGACGGGAGACTCTGGCGGCTCGGGACAGACGGGAGACTCTGGCGGCTCGGGACAGACGGGAGACTCTGGCGGCTCGGGACAGACGGGAGACTCTGGCGGCGCTGGAGAGGAGGAAGGCTTTGACAGCGCTGGACAGGCGGGAGCACCTGTAGGGAGAAGACTGAGAGACAGCCTGGTGCGTGGAGGCGCACTGGAGCTCTTGAGCACCGAGCCTGCCCAACCTTACCTGGTTGAATGCTGTCCGTAGCCAGTGCGACGAGGTGGAATAGCCAGCACTGGGCTGTGCTAGTGAACCGGGCTCACCATAAGTAAGGCTGGTGCTGTGTATGCCGGCCCGAGGAGACGCACTGAAGACCAGATGCGCTAAGCCGGCTTCATGGCACCTGGCTCGATGCCCACTGAAACAAGGAGCTAGAATGTACCGCACCGGGCTATGCACACGCACCGGAGACACCGTATGCTCCACCGCATAATACGATGCGGGAAGTTGGTGCAGGTCTCCTACCTGACTTTGCAACACTCCCCATGTGCCCCCCACCAAGAAATCTTTGGGGCTGCCTCTCGGGCTTCCTTCCACGCCACCGTGCTGACTCCATTCGCCGGTATCCCTGCTCCAGAGAATCCCAGGTGGGCTCCGGCACTCTCCCTGGGTCGACCGACCGTCTGTCTCCTCCCAAGTAGTGACATAGTCCAGATCTCGCTCCCATGTCCAGGAGTCCTGCGATCGCTGCTGCTGCCCGTTACCACGATGCTTGGTCCTTTTGTGGTGGGTGTTCTGTAAAAATCGTCTTCGGGAGAAAGAGAGGAGGACCAAAGCGCAGCGTGGTAAGGGTTCATAATTTTAATTAAAGGAAGCACTGTATCAATACAAAAATAACAAAATGAACAAACGAAACAGTCCTGTCTGGTGACATACACACGTAACACAAAGACAGAAAATAAACACCCACAAAACCCAGGTGGAAAAAAGGCTACCTAAGTATGATTCTCAATCAGAGACAACTAATGACACCTGCCTCTGATTGAGAACCATACTAGGCCGAACACAGAAACCAAACATGGACAGCCCACCCCAACTCACACCCTGACCATATAAACAAAGACAAAACAAAGGAACTAAGGTCAGAACGTGACAAGTTCTCCTCTTGGTACGTTTATACATTTTATCTGGGATCTCTTACCTTGCCATATACCTTTTGAAAATTGAATTGTATCCCAATATCTAGAAGGGGGAGCCATGGGAAGCATTGATGTACAGAAATTAAGCCATGACTACATTAATTTTGACTATAGTTATTCTGCCTTGTTAAAGCAACTGGGATGTTTGTCCATCCACTGAGGTCGGATTGAATTGATTTGATTATTCGTTAAAGTTTCTGCCAATGGTTATATCTAGGCAAGGAAATATAACTGTTCACAAATATTTAAAAAATGTGAAATTATTGAGATTTGTAAGTAGAGATAGAGCCGTCTATTGGGGTCTTGAGAGACATTAGGTCTTGAGATGAAGCTAAGATGAAGCCAAATTTAAAATCAAATCAAACTTTGTCACATGTGCCGAATACAACAAGTGTAGACCTTACTGTGAAATGCTTACCTACAAGCCCTTAGCCAACAGTGCAGTTCAAGAAGAGTTAAAAAAATATTTACCAAATTTACTAAGTAAACAAAGTAACACAATAAAATAACAATAACCGGGCTATATACAGGGGGTACCGAGTCAGTGTGCGGGGGTACAGGTTAGTTGAGGTAATGGTGGGGAATCAATGTAAATAGTCCGGTGGCCATTTGATTAATTGTTCAGCAGTCTTATGGCTTAGGGGTAGACACCTTTTGCTCCTAGACTTGGGGCGCTCCGGTACCACTTGCCGTGCGGTAGCAGAGAAAACAGTCTGACTTGGGTGACTGGAGTCTCTGACAATTTTATGGGCTTTCCTCTGACACCGGCCTATTACATATGTCCTGGATGGCAGGAATCTTGGCCCCAGTGATGAACTGGGCTGTATGCACTACCCTCTGTAGCACCTTACTGTCAGTTGCCGAGCAGTTGCCATACCAGGCGGTGATGCAACCGGTCAGGATGCTCTCGAAGGTAGCTGGGGGACCCATACCAAATTGTGTCGTCTGCAAACTGTTGTGTCGTCAGCAAACTTAATGATGGTGTTGGAGTCGTGTTTGGCCACGCAGTCGTGAGTGAACAGACAGTACAGGAGGGGACTAAGTACACACTCCTGAGGGGCCCCAGTGTTGAGGATCAGCTTGGCAGACATGTTGTTGCCTACCCTTACCACCTGGGTTGAGATGAAGTTGAATTTATCTATGATTTATCTATGATCTTCAATTCGTTTGGGAGCAATTGAGATACATTGTCTAGAAACAGCAAAATATAATAACTTGAGATAAAGTGATCATTAGTTTTTAGGGAAATTGGTGTCATATCTTTTGATTGACAAATTGCCTGGGCCAGGGGTTCCATGGATAATAAAAATAGGAAAGAAATTGGATCATATTGTCTGCTGCTTCTAATAATTCTGAACAGAGTAGAGCAGCATTTGCCTGTCATAAATATGGCTGAGGGATTGGCATATAGTATTTTAATCATATTAATACAATTGGGATCAATTCCCATATGTGCCAAGACAGGCCAGAGATACAGTATGACCATTCTAGTCTATCAATAGTTTTTCTGCATCGAGAGATAAAACAGCCCTAGGAGTTGTTGTTTCTGATGAAGCATTTAAGATTTTATAACAAACCTGTTTTGGTTTGTGTGGACAAATGAGTAATAAAGTCTCGAGACTGAACAGCTACATTTTGGAAAACAGTTTAAACATTTGACGGGTATGATCACATATTTGTAGAGTGGTCCCAACATAGGTCACCAGGCTGCTCTTTATGGCGCACACCTGTCACCATTGTTACGCGCACCTGGACTCCATCATCTCCGTGATTACCTTCCCTATATATATATATATATATGTCACTCCCTTTGGTTCCTTCCCCAGGCGTTATTGTTTCTGTTCCTGGGTCATATCTGTGCCTTGTTTGTGTTACGTGTTTATTTTTCATTTATTTATTAAAACACTCACTCCCTGAACTTGCTTCCCGACTCTCAGCGCACGTCGATACAAGTAGAAACAGACGTATGATGCAACAAACGCTTCTAAATACATGGTTTAAAAAGCATCCAAACAATGTTTTATACTAATGGAAAATTAAAGGTCCTCAAAACTTATTCCACAATTTCACCTTTTATTGTAAAAGACCAATGCGGACTTCATCATCTGAACATCCCACAGAACACATCCCCAGCCAAACTCATTCCATAAACCAGTCTAAATAACAAAACATAAATTAGCAAACTAGAAACTACACTTGTTTACAATGTATCACATCTCTGTTGAGCACAAGGGAGGAATATAATATGGTTTAGAAAAGAGATACATGTCAGCTAAGCTAAAAACAGCCAAATTCTTTATGATGGCAGCCATGTTTGTTTGACAAGCAAAAACTCCCTAATCCCAGAATACCATGCACTATAAAACGCAAATAAACAAAGTCAAAGTCAAAGAGGGCTTCACCAATTTCCCAAATAAGATCAACTTAGTTTGCCCACTTTCAACATATTACAAGTCTAAGATGTGCTTGTTAGTGTGTACAATAACCTGATCACATGACTTGACAAGTGTCTGTCCTATATCTAGGAGATTTAACTTAAGAAGGCTCAGGAGATATTATCATTATTATAATTTTTTACACATATTTATATTTTTTGGGTTAGGCACAAACCTACCTTCATACTTCCATACATGTTTTAAAACTCGAACCTTCAGACAAGTCCTGTGACACTGGTGAGAGTCTCCCCTTTCCATAGAATGGTCATAATAGCTTCTAGGTCAAACCGTTTGGATGTTACAGACAATTTTGTGAGAAAACCAATTTTAGGGATGTGTCATGGTCTGACGAACAACACTCTAGCTTTGCCACCTTTCATGCTGGCCCATGTTAACTCCAATTCTTCCCACAGTTCTGTCAAGTTGGCTGGATGTCTTTTGGGTGGTGGACCATTCTTGATACACATGGGAAACTGTTGAGTGTGAAAAAACAAACATTGTTGCAGTTCTTGACAAAAACCGGTGCGCCTGGCACCTACTACCATACCCTGTTCAAAGGCACTTAAATATTTTGTCTTGCCCATTTACCCTCTGAAGAGCACATATACACAATCCATGTCTCAACTGTCTCAAGGCTTAAAAATCCTTCTTTAACCAGTCTCCTTCCCTTCATCTACACTGATTGAAGTGAATTTAACAAGTGACATCAATAAGGGATCATAGCTTTTACCTGGATTCACCTGAACAGTCTATGTCATGGAAAGAGCAGGAGAATTCTCTAACGCAGTTAACAACATTTCCAATTCTGAAATCTTCAACACAGATGCAATATTTGCAATATTTTTAATAAAACCTTTTGTGGCATCCCATAGAATCCGGGGGGTAATCTACTTAATTTTTATTGGTCATTATGAATTAATTCAGTTCAAATTCAAATTCATCACAGAATGTATGATCTTGTGGCTCTTTTAGGAGATTCATAAATGTGTAGTTTGCAGTAGCAGGAATGGTGATCAGACTAGCTCCCCCCTAAAGGCATTAATAAACAAAACAATTTGCTACTGGTAACCCGTTCAGGTAACCAGGCGCACGGCTGTCCATTTGCAATGTCTTACAATGGGCCTTTACCATCACAAATTTGACATGCTCTAATATTCTGTAGAAATGACCAATTGACTGGCCCGTTGAACTCGGGACGGCCGGACAGTGATAGTGGTTCCTCTCCATCGCTTGTTGTTATTTTTTCCAGCATGTCCATTTGGTGATGGCAAATCCCTCATTAAAAACATGGGAAATATGCTGTCTATTTGCAATGTCTTACAATGGGCATTTACCATCACGAATTTGACATGCTCTAATATACTGCAGAAATGCCCAATTGACTGGCCCGGTGAACTCGGGATGGTTAAGCAGTGATAGTTGTTCCTCTCCAACATGTGGTGTTGATTTCAGCTGAAATTTAGGTCAGGCTTAATTTTGGGCCTACTTTTTAGCACGGTCGCTGCGGTCAGACAGAGAGAGCTACGGTCAAGAGGGGCATCTCCTTGAACTCGGCACAGCCTAGAGACTACGGTGATGCCATTTGCCAGCACTTTTAGTGTTGATTTCAGTCTGTCATTTTGGTGATGGTTCATCACTGTTTAAACTTATTGCAAACTGACAAAAGTCAGCCATCAAGTCAGCGTCCATCAGTCAAATAAGATATCATTCTGACACCAAACTGATACATATTGACACCAAACCCACTTTGTCCAACTCGTTTAGAAGCCAACTATCACATTTTTCAGAGCAGGCCCAAAATTCACAGCGCCTTCTGTTTAAACCATAAAAAACTTCAAACACATAGTTCTTTTCTAGCTCTGGGTCCAGTTCTGACATTTTGTATAGGCCTAGCTGAAGTGACCCCGTATCGGCTCGATAGGTCATTCGGAGCCCGAACAGCGACCTTAATTAGTGCTGAAAATTCCCTTCTTCCAGGCATTGCTACGGGTTCCCTGAATGAGCTATTGGACAGAAACTTTAGGGTCCGACTATGGGTCGAGGCGGTTTCAATGCACCTATTTTTGTGATTCTGAGACTTTTCAAAATTTTGTCATTTGCGCGATGATCAGAATGAAGTCATTGCAAATGGACAAGGCTGTTTCCGTCCTGAGAACCTTCTAGGGCCACATAACTCACCTGTCACTATCAACTTAAGCTCTAGAATATGTACAGTGCCTTGCGAAAGTATTCGGCCCCCTTGAACTTTGCGACCTTTTGCCACATTTCAGGCTTCAAACATAAAGATATAAAACTGTATTTTTTTGTGAAGAATCAACAACAAGTGGGACACAATCATGAAGTGGAACGACATTTATTGGATATTTCAAACTTTTTTAACAAATCAAAAACTGAAAAATTGGGCGTGCAAAATTATTCAGCCCACTTAAGTTAATACTTTGTAGCGCCACCTTTTGCTGCGATTACAGCTGTAAGTCGCTTAGGGTATGTCTCTATCAGTTTTGCACATCGAGAGACTGAATTTTTTTCCCATTCCTCCTTGCAAAACAGCTCGAGCTCAGTGAGGTTGGATGGAGAGCATTTGTGAACAGCAGTTTTCAGTTCTTTCCACAGATTCTCGATTGGATTCAGGTCTGGACTTTGACTTGGCCATTCTAACACCTGGATATGTTTATTTTTTAACCATTCCATTGTAGATTTTGCTTTATGTTTTTGATCATTGTCTTGTTGGAAGACAAATCTCCGTCCCAGTCTCAGGTCTTTTGCAGACTCCATCAGGTTTTCTTCCAGAATGGTCCTGTATTTGGCTCCATCCATCTTCCCATCAATTTTAACCATCTTCCCTGTCCCTGCTGAAGAAAAGCAGGCCCAAACCATGATGCTGCCACCACCATGTTTGACAGTGGGGATGGTGTGTTCAGGGTGATGAGCTGTGTTGCTTTTACGCCAAACATAACGTTTTGCATTGTTGCCAAAAAGTTCAATTTTGGTTTCATCTGACCAGAGCACCTTCTTCCACATGTTTGGTGTGTCTCCCAGGTGGCTTGTGGCAACCTTTAAACAACACTTTTTATGGATATCTTTAAGAAATGGCTTTCTTCTTGCTACTCTTCCATAAAGGCCAGATTTGTGCAATATACGACTGATTGTTGTCCTATGGACAGAGTCTCCCACCTCAGCTGTAGATCTCTGCAGTTCATCCAGAGTGATCATGGGCCTGTTGGCTGCATCTCTGATCAGTCTTCTCCTTGTATGAGCTGAAAGTTTAGAGGGACGGCCAGGTCTTGGTAGATTTGCAGTGGTCTGATACTCCTTCCATTTCAATATTATCGCTTGCACAGTGCTCCTTGGGATGTTTAAAGCTTGGGAAATCTTTTTGTATCCAAATCCGGCTTTAAACTTCTTCACAACAGTATCTCGGACCTGCCTGGTGTGTTCCTTGTTCTTCATGATGCTCTCTGCGCTTTTAACGGACCTCTGAGACTATCACAGTGCAGGTGCATTTATACGGAGACTTGATTACACACTGGTGGATTGTATTTATCATCATTAGTCATTTAGGTCAACATTGGATCATTCAGAGATCCTCACTGAACTTCTGGAGAGAGTTTGCTGCACTGAAAGTAAAGGGGCTGAATAATTTTGCACACCCAATTTTTCAGTTTTTGATTTGTTAAAAAAGTTTGAAATATCCATTAAATGTCGTTCCACTTCATGATTGTGTCCCACTTGTTGTTGATTCTTCACAAAAAAATACAGTTTTATATCTTTATGTTTGAATCCTGAAATGTGGCAAAAGGTCGCAAAGTTCAAGGGGGCCGAATACTTTCGCAAGGCACTGTATATAAAGTTTCAGGGCTCTAGGTCTGACGGTTCTTTGATAGTTTGAACGCAAGTAACTATTGCAGGCTCTGTGTGTCTGTAAGCCTCACACTGTGTCACTCCCAACTGACTGTGTGTGTGTGTGAGTTCATAAAATCACAGAAATTATGTAGAGATCCTCATCAACCAGATGACTAACTTCATAACAGTTCCAGCACTGTATAAGCTCTATCTACCACGCATTGTTTTGCAACAAACCAGATCACTTAAAGGCTTGAGGTTGCTTCACTGATCACAAGAACCTGGGGAAAACTCAGAGTTGAATGTTTACCTTTTCTACGCCGGTGGCTGGATGGTGTTCTTGTTTGTTGGATGCATATCCACCTTATCGTTTGTTGTTATCCGACTGGCTGGTGTTGCCCGGAGATCCCCCATTTGATAGCGGAGTTGAAGGAGCACAGCAAGAGGAGAATGGAAATCAACAAAGGTCGCATGTCATGAGCCGTGGATGCCGATGACAGCGGCCTCCCGCAAAGCAGTCTACACTCCCAACGAGAGGCCCGGAGCGGATACAAACAACAGTAGCTTCACCGTCCTGAAGCATGATCTTCCTGCACCTTCGTTGCTGGTATACCTGTGTCTTAGGTCGCAGTACCTACTCCTACAATTTTGATGTTGATGTTGGTAGCCTTCCGTCCCTGCTCTGGATTGAGAGGTGCTTCTCCATCTGTCGGAGGCCTGCACCAGGTGCCGGGAGCAACAAGCTCAAGTTATCCTGCCACTCGCCCATCCATTAAAGGATATTCTGAATCCTGTAAAGCATGGGAGTGGGCAGATTTCCTCGTGATTTCCTCGTGCCGTGATTTTGGGCAGCTCCATGGTAAGAAATGTGACTGTTCCTGGTGCAAAAACAATGTCCTATCCTGGAGCTTGTTTAAATGGCATTACTAAGCTGCTCCCGAATGAACTACAACATGGCAGGTCCTAAAGGCCTTAGTTTTGTTGCACCTGGACTACTGTAAAGTAATGTGGTCAGGTGCCACAAAATAAGGCTTAGGGAAAGTGCAATTGACTCAGAACAGGGCAGCATGGCTGGCCCTTGGATGTACACAGAGAGCTAACATGTCAAGGAGGAGAGGATGACTTCATTACTACTGGTATTTATGAGAGCTATTGTCACGCTCGTTACAATGAGTGGACCAAGATGCAGTGTGGTATGTTTCCATCCTTTGGAAGAGAAACTAAAAGAAAAACCAATAAAGCAGAAAAACTAAACGTGAAGCTCAAAGTAGTGCTCGCAGGTAACTATACCTAGACAAGATCCCACAAAGCACAAAGGGGAAATGGCTGTCTAAATATGATCCCCAATCAGAGACAACGATAAACAGCTGCCTCTGATTGGGAACCATACCAGGCCAACATAGAAATATAATCACATAGATGACCCACCCTAGTCACAACCCGACCTAACCAACAAAAAGAATAAAAAGCTCTCTATGGTCAGAGCGTGACAGGTATTGACATGTTTAATGCACTGAGCTGTCTCTTTGAACTACTGGAGAACAGCCCGGACACCCATGCATACCCCACAAGACATGCCAAAAGATGTCTCTTCACAGTCCCTATGTCCAAATCAGACTATGGGAGGCACACAGTACAGAACAGTGGGGGACTGTGGAGCAACACAAACATAGGAACAGACACATGCATACACACTATACACATCTACAATACAAAATCCATGTGTGGTAGTGTTGGAGTAGGGGCCTGAGGGCAAACAGTGTGCTGTGAATGTATTGTATTGTAATGTTTTTAAAATTGTATAGCGGCCTTAATTTTGCTAGACCCCATGAAGAGTAGATCCTGCAGTGGCAGCAGCTAATGGGGATCCATAGTAAATACAAATACAAGTACACAATTAAAGAACCCTTTTTGGTTGCAGATAGAAGTCTTTGGATTCCATGTAGAACGCTTTCCATAGAGTGTTCAGCATGGAACTTAAAAGGGTTATACCTAGAACCAAAAAAGGTTATTCCTGGAACCAAAAAGGGTTCTCCCATTTGTACAGTCTAAGAACTGTTTTGGAACCAATTTTTTTATTTGTCCCGCATGTCCAAAATGGAATTCATGTCCATCCAAGTAACCTGTTGGAATTCAGTCAATTCTACCAGTTTGGTGTTCAGAGAATCAAAAACATAGGATCATATGAATTTGAAGCATACACAATAATAAATGCAATTTTCTTGTAATCAGTGCCTTCAGAAAGTATTCATATCCCTTAACTTAATTCCACAATTTGTTGTGTTACAGCCTGAATTCAAAATTGATTAAATATATATTTTTTCTCACCCATCTACCCACAATAAAAACATGTTTTTAGAATGTTTAGCTAATGTATTGAAAATGAAATACAGAAATGTATCATTTACATAATTATTTACAACTTTGGGTCAATACATAGAAAAACCTTTGGCAGCAATTACAGCTGAGTCTTTCTGGGTATGTCTCTAGAAATGGATTGTACAATATTTGCACATTTATTTTTTTACAAATTTTTAAGCTCTGTCAATTTGTTTCTTGGTCATTGTTGGCCAGCCATTTTAAAGTCTTGCCATAGATTTTCAAGCCGATTTAAGTCAAAACTGTAACTAGGCCACTCAAGAATATTTAATGTTGTCTTGGTAAGCAACTCCAGTGTATATTTGGACTTGTGTTTTAGGTTATTGTCCTGCCGAAAGGTAAACTTGTCTCCCAATGTCTGTTGGAAAGCAGACTGAACCAGACTTTCCTCTAGGATTTTGTCTGTGCTTAGCTTTATTCCATTTCTTTATATAAAAAAAACCTCGTCCTTGCTGATGAAGAGCAT
The DNA here is from genome assembly GCF_002021735.2 of Oncorhynchus kisutch. Lineage (NCBI taxonomy): Eukaryota > Metazoa > Chordata > Actinopteri > Salmoniformes > Salmonidae > Oncorhynchus > Oncorhynchus kisutch. The sequence continues at coordinate 51,026,961 of NC_034184.2, read as the reverse complement.
ACCCATAACATGATGCAGCCACCACCATGCTTGAAAATATGAAGAATGGTACTCATTGATATGTTCTGTTGGATTTGCCCCAAACGTAATGCTTTGTATTCAGGACATAAAGTTAATTTCTTTGCCAATTATTTGGTATTATTACTTAAGTGCCTTGTCACAAACAGGATGCATGTTTTGGAATATTTGTATTACTTCTTTTCACTCTGTCATTCAGGCTAGATTATGGAGTAACTACAATGTTGTTGATCCATCCTCAGTTTTCTCCTATCACAGCTATTAAACTCTAACTGTTTTAAAGTCACCATTGGCCTCATTGTGAAATCCCTGAGTGGTATCCTTCCTCTCCGGCAACTGAGTTACGAAGGACGCCTGTATCTTTGTAGTGACTGAGTGTATTAATACACCATCCAAAGTGCAATCAATAACTTCACCATACTCAAAGGTATATTCAATGTCAGCTTTTTTTTTTTACACGTGTAACAATATTTACCCTTCTTTGCGAGCCATTGGAAAACCTCCCTGGTCTTTGTGGTTGAATATGTGTTTGTTTGTTATTTACTTCTCGACTGAAGGACCTTACAGATAATTGTATGTGTGTGGTACAAAGATGAGTCACCCAATCAAAGATCACGTTAAACACTATAATTGCACACAGAGTGAGTCCATGCGACTTATCATGTGACTTGTTAAGCACATTTTTACTCCTGAACTGATGTAGGCTTGCCATAAGGTGTTGAATACTTAAGTCATTACGACTTTTCATTCTTAATGAATTTAAGTTCAAAGTTCCACTTTGACATTATGGGGCATTCTGTGTAGGCCAGTGACACAAAATCTAAATTTTTATCAATTTGAAATTCACTGTAACACAACAAAATGTGAAAAAATGTAAGAGGTGTGAATACTTTCTGAAAGCACTGTAATATATACATTTAATGAAAGTGATTCTGCCTGCTTGGTCTTCTCTGTAAACTATGACACCTCACGCTCATTGTAAAACTTAAGGCAGCCGACAAAATCCCTTTGTCCTCTCACTGTGGAGGAATGGAATGTTGATGGGCCTATGGAGAACCTACCTCAGACCTGTAACATTGTCACACCCTGATCAGTTTCACCTGTCCTTGTTATTGTCTCCACCCCCTCCAGGTGTCGCTTGTTTTCCCCAGTGTATTTATCCCTGTGTTTCCTGTCTCTCTGTGCCAATTCGTCTTGTATGTTAGTCAAGTCAACCAGCGTGGTTTTCCCCATACTCCTTTTGAGATTCTCTTTTAAATAGTCCTCCCGAGTTTTGACCCCTGCCGGACTCTGGACTTCTTTCCCGCCTGCCTAACCATTCTGCCTGCCTTGACCTTGAGCCTGCCTGCCACTCTGTACCTCCTGGACCCTGAACTGGTTCTGATGTTCTGCCTGTCCACAACCATTCTCTTGCCTACGCCTTTTTGGCTCAATAAACATCTAAGACTCCAACCATCTAAATCTGGGTCCCGCCTTGTGCCCTGATACAATATACATTGTTAATTAATTGGAGTGGTGTCATCACAGTGTTAATTTATACAATTATACAGCTAGAGCCGGGCTGCAGAGAGGACCCGTGCAGTGTGCAATGTTAATCAACGGCATGGCACCCAGCTTCTCCTGCCTGAACAGTTCATCGAAAAGATTGCTCATGAAGGAAGTTAAGTTGCCCGCTTCCACATCAGTTGCAAGTCCTATGATCCGCACATTGAATTTATGGGAATGATTTTCAATTGATTCAGTTTTCTCTTTTAGGAGATTGATTTCCCCTTCTAGCTTAGGTCGCACCGTTTCCAGGTCATGGAGTCGCACGTCTGTCGCTTTGACCGCCTTCTCCAGACTTTCCACTAGTTGAACAGGTATCCACTTTAGAAGTGAACACTGCGAGTGATTTATATATAGATTATGCTATCTGCTGGAGAAAAATAGACCTGCTTCTAGTTTTTTCTGGTGATACAATGAACCTTCCACACCTTAATATGATGTTTACCATTAAAAAAAGAATTCATAGAACTTTTGTAAAAGAAAGCTACAGTAATGCCACATGTTTCAATGCATGACACCCGAACTGCACTGTCACCCCCTTCTCATAAACTCTTTTCTTCCTCTAGTTTGTAATTGGAACTAGCGGCCTTCATGTTGACCTTGCTATGGTCAATTGACTTGGTTACTTCAAGACCCAGGTTCTACTGTGGTTGTCTGTTTCTATAAACACAGGGTAAGGACATGTGAGGAGGGGGAAGTTTGAGCACACAGATCTGACACCCAACACCGTAGTAACTCCCCCCAGTGCTCTTAGGCCTTCAGCTGTAGGACTAACAGGTTTTGACAGTGTCTGTGTCCCAAATAGTACCCTATTCCCTATATTGTGCACTACTATTGACCAGAGCCCTATACAGGGATTAGTGTGCCATTTGGAATGCAGACAATCTATCCTGAATGGGAAATGTTAATGAAAAGAGATATTTCCATGATTGATCCAGCTGATGTTATCACCGGGGCTGGAGATGATTTTCTCATGAATGGAGGAATAATTCCCAGGCAGGTAGTGATTTTCCTGATATTGATGGATGTAAATAAGGATGAATCCTAACAGAGGCAAGGTGAACGGGAGAGGGACCGGAGAGAGATAATAGGAAAAAGGATATTTGAATTGATGAAATTTGAAGAAACAGGTAGAATCATTTTAGTAATTGGTGTAATTTTCATTTATTTCAAGTTTCAGAAAAATATTTGAATTTCAAACTAGATTTGTATTTTATCAAGACCTAATGTACACCACGGGTACATTAGCTTCCCTGTAGCATGTACTTCAAGTCTGCACCATTTTCGTCATAGGCTACAACGAAGTACAACCTTAAGAGCAGAACCCAATCATTGTGGGGAACAAAATCCCTGAAATAGACTTCATTCACTGCATCATTCCAGGTTTTAAAAGCATTTTAAAAGCATTACTTCCTGCAGAGGCCTACTACAGAGGTTTATGTTCCAGGAAGTGGAATTAAATAAATGAGAGATGGGACAGAACCCCTCAGCACTGAGGAAGGGCATGGTGAAGGTGAACCAGTAATGATCATCCACCTGCCGGCCTGCTCCAGGGACTAGGCAGAGACCTGGACTGCATCCCGAATGTCACTCTATTCCTTTTATAGTGCAGTTCATCAGGGCCCATAGGGACCCATCTGGTCAAAAGGAGTGCACTATCTAGGGAATAGTGTAACATTGGGGATACAAACTAGTACTAGAGCAGCGTGATGGAGGTCGGGGGTAATTTGCTCAGTGCCTCCATACTAATTTGTCTCTTTAGAAGGAAAGTACAGGAGAGGTCCAAATTATGGCCAGTGTACGTACGGAAAGATCTTTCTCTGTCAGCATTTTCTGTCATGCCTGGTCCCACTCCCCCTCTCTGGTGTTCGAGGGCACCAGGCTGCATGTCATTACACATACCTGTCACAATCAGCGCTTCGTTGGACTCACCTGTACTCCATCTTTATTTTTGATTGCCTCCCCTGTATCTGTCTATTCCTCAGTTTCATCCCTGTGTCAGCATTATTGTCGTAATGTTTCCCTTGTCCAGACGCTGTCCGTATTTCGTTTCATTTCATGTCCGTTATTCATTAAATGTTCACTCCCTGTACTTGTTTCTCGTCTCCCAGCGTTTGTCCTCACATTTTTTTAAATAATTTTGATAATAATGTACAATGAATTTGTACACTCAAATGATGACACTGAGATGCTGTTTCACAGAGTTTGGCATGTGTTAAGTTCTTCATTTAGATAGGTCTGAGTGTGTGTTTGGGGGCCTTAAGTGGACACTTAAGTGGACAAAAAAAGTATAACGTGTAATTTCAAGCATATCAGGAAATCCCATTAAATCCTTAAGAGTCTACTGACGCCCGTGCATCAATCTAAGTAACATAATAAAATAAAAAATATGTTTAAGATATCTGTATTTTTTTTATGCATCCGCCATCTGCGGTTGAAGGTGGCCGAGCTACAGCAATGTTTTTCAGACCACGACACATCCAGGAAATCGGTCTTGTCACAAAAATGTCTTGGCCTACAAATGAATGTGACCACTCTATGGAAAGTTGAGATTTTCATGACCAGATTTAGCTTTACATTTTGCAACGTAGACGAGTCCCACGAATGTCACGGGTAACCCATACAAATGAGTGGAAACAGTATATCGAGGCAGTTTTGTGCCCACACAAATAAGGGGTTAAATATGTCAACAACAAAAAAACAGCTTTCTTAAATTTCCTAGATATAGATAGCCTCGTACGAACCATCCTGATGTCGTGAGCTCGCGTTCTGTAGGACATACACTTCAAAATCCTATTCCTTATGATTAAATCTTTTACTGTCTTTTTTTGCCATTTATTCAATGCGTTTCTATGGGCTATAGTAGTAAAGGGCAAATTCTATATATTTTTTCTGATACTTAAAGGGGTCCTAAAATTCAAAATCAAATAGCTAAATGATCCATGGTATGACCATCTTAAAACAATTCCATATTAGTCAGTCTCTCTCACTTCCAGTTCCACATGATTACTGCATGCCTCCCTCCTGCTCGCTAACACATTCTAAACATTCACTGAACCCCACACAGGAAATCTCACTGAAATGTACTGCAGATCTTCCCTGTTCTACTCTGCTGTAGTGGTGACTTTTGAGAAACGTGCAACGTACAACGTGTGCAGTACAGTCTGCAGTAGTCTTCTCTATCCACACTGCAGTACATTATATCATTGGCTTCGGCATCAATAAACCACTCCCCTTTGCTCATGACCAACATTTTATGTAAATAAGAAGTGGTAAAAGGTTCAAAGCTGGGGCTTGACAAAATGAGAATACAAGTATGTTGGAAAGATATTTAAAAGGACAACATGATATCACCTTGACTTCATAGCCTCCGCCCTCCTCTGCTAGACTGCTTACTGTACCCGAGTTTAATATTCTGACAGATATTGAGGAGAACTCCTGCTGTACACTGAAGTGCTGTAAAATGAAGAGTGATCTTTATAATTTAAACATTCTACTCCAGAGAGAGATGGGGAGAGGGAGAAAAAGAGAAGGACTGACTTCCAGTCACATGGCGTGTCTAACAGTTGAGCTCTCTCTGTGCTCACTCTGCTAAAAGTACTTTGCCTATACACTCATCGCATTGCACAACATCCACCGCTGCCATCCACCATACTTCCAGTCCCAACCTAACAATGCCTGGATGTTAGGTTCCCTGTACTGTGTGACATGTCCTATTATTGCTTTTTTAATCTTTATAGGAAGTTTGCATCCTAAATGGCATCCGATTCCCTATATAGTGCACACATTTCTAACAGGGCCCATAGGGCTGTGGTCAAAAGTAGTGCACTACATACGGAATAGGTTGCAATTTAGAATTCAGCCTATGACTTGCTTTCAGGTTACAGTGCGTTTGCGTCATTGTTTTCAGAGTACATTGTCTCTAGAAAAGCTGCCCACTGGTCAACAACTGGTTGAATCAATGTTGTTTCCACATAATTTCAACCCCAAAACTCAATGTGATTTAGATTTGCAAAAAGTCATGAACTTAAGGGAATTTCATATTTTTTCCCCCAACTTTTAACCTAAATCCAATGACAGGGTGACTATTTGTGATTTCACATTAGTTGACAACTCAATCAACTGACGTCTGTGCCCAGTGGGTGAGGACTTAAAGCTCCCTGAACAGAATGGTTGCGAACATGTTAAGTTAAATAACAAGATAACATGCAATAACATGCAATCACACATCAGACTGGTTTAATCTTCACATTAATGTATAACCCATGTCTCCCTAATTATGGTATGCAGATTAGAGTCTGAAACCCCACAATGTTTACAATGCAAAGCTACAAAGATACCGGAATGCATTTTTGACCTGGGCATTTGGTTTCTGTCATTTCTTTGTCCCCATCTGATCTGTGGTATTACAGGGCATTTCAGCTGTCATTTTTAAATAATTAGTTCTACTCCTGATATAGATTTGACAAAGAAATATGCCATTAATGTGTTTTCACGATATGTTTTCCCTGATGATACCCAAAGAAGAATGCCCTAGAGATGAAACAGGGCCATTCTTAGCATTCTGTGCATTCTACAGTGTGCGCACACACACACACACACACACACACACACACACACACACACACACACACACACACACACACACACACACACACACACACACACACACACACACACGCACACATACAGTGATTAGGGGTGGGGCAGGGGAGGGGGGAAATAATAACATTCAAATAGCCTAAATAAATTAATCAGAGGATGAAATCATCTGTGGGCCCTATTTGAAGATTGGCCTCTCTAGTCTCTCTATACTAGACAGACAGACAATCCGTTTGCATTAAGACTCGAGGAAAGGCACGCCCTGCTATGTGGACATGGAGGACTTTCTTTTCGTCTGCCATTACCAAGGTAACTAATTTCTTTTACATACAGCTTAGAGGCCGGATTACATTTTTTTCAGGGACGGGGACAGGGGTTTCTGGCAGACCTGACGCCAGGATTAAGTGACTAAGGGGGCAGTTCAAATAGGCCAGGGGGCAAACTTTTGTGGGGTTCTTGCAGTCAAATTATATTGAATTCTGCTTATATAATCAAGCTATAACACAATAAACATAAAGTTCAAATACCAAGACTCTGAGATCATTGACTAATGTTGAAATCTGTAGCCTAGCTCTGCTGCGCTTTTAGCATATTAGCATAATGGGAAAGGGGGATATCTAGTCAGTTGGACAACTGAATGCATTCAACTGAAATGTGTCTTCCGCATTTAACCCAACCCCTCTGAATCAGAGAGGTGCGGGGGGCTGCCTTAATCAACATCCAAGTCTTCAGCGCACTGGGAACAGTAGGTTAACTGCCCTTGCTCGGGGGCAGAATGACAAATGTTTACCTTGTCAGCTCAGGGATTTGATCCAGCAACCTCGGGGTTACTGGCCCAACACTTTAGTGGACAGTGCCTTACAGCTATGCCGTTTTGGTAATGAAAATAGGCTACAAGATAGGGCAATTAATTAATTCAGCTAACGTGAATGCAGCAGTATACACAGCTGTCTTACCAAAATAATGCAAACTAAATGCTGAAAGTAGTAGCCTAGGTATTCATGCGTGCAAACTAAAATACTGAATAGCAGTTTGGCTTAGAATACCAAAAAAACTGTAAATGCAAACAGAACAAAACAGCGGTTTTCAACCATGAAAAATCATGTCGCTCGCTCATGAGTTCAGCAACATGTTATGATATGGCACAATACACTTCTGTGAATCAAATTCTACCCATGTAATCAATTAAGCCTAGCATAGACACATTTACAATACATACAGTTCTATTTACAGCAACAAAAACCAACAGGCTGTCACGACTTCCACCAAAGTCGGTCCCTCTCCTTGTTTGGGCGGCGTTCAGCGGTCGACGTCACCGGCCTTCTAGCCATCGCCCGTTCCACTTTTAATTTTCCATTTGTTTTGTCTTTGTTTTACACACCTGGTTTCAATTCCCCAATTATATGTTCATTATTTAACCCTCTGTTTTCCCCATGGTTTTTGTGCGTGATTGTTTTATGTATGTTCGGTCCGTTATTGTGGGCTCGGTATTACGTCATTTGAGTAAAGTTACTTGTGTTACTCATCTCTGCTGTCCTGCGCCTGACTCCTCTGCACCAGCTACACCCAGACCACTACACAGGCTACCAAGAAAACTAGAACAGAATGTAGCCTATCTATTTCTATGACGAAACATGCCGATATTTAGCTATACCCAGGGGCGTCATGTGGGTTCTTGCATTGGAATTGTATTGAATTCTGATTATATCACTCTATACCATAATAAACATAAAAGTAAAAAAAACATGCTTTTGATCAAGAAGTGACAGGGTCAATGGCAGTAAATCTCGCTGCACTATTTTAGATTGTTTCAATCTAACTTTTCCAAAGAGTTGCAGCTTCCTTGTTGCTCTGTGGAACTTCCTGAGTAATCTTCTTGTATGATCCCCCCCAAATGCCAGTTGGTAGTTGAGCTTTCCTCGAGTGTAGCATGCTTCTTCTGTGCTGACTGAACACGTTTGTCAAAGTGAAAAATGAGTCCTTGTATATAGCTGTGGGCGCCACAAAAAATCAGTCCACGTTTCAGTGCAGTAAGCACGGTCGGCAAAGCGGAGAGAGGCCCAGAGAATGATTGCGGGATATCAATTGGGGTCCATTTGTCTTCATTGGAGCCAGAGCTTCTGATTTCAGTCTGCAAAGACTGACCAAAACTGTTTTGCTTAGACCCAGCAATGGTTTAACCTTTTTCACATCTAGAAAGGCATGGCTCTTTGGGTCAAGGGCACACAGGGCCTCCACCAGTTGGCCTTTGCGTTTGCCTGAATCGTTCTGACATTTCACCAATGACAGCATGCAACGTGCTGAAGAACGTTTAAACTCAGGCTCTTCTCCTCTGTCCTACTGTACTGTCCACCACATATTGCTGCACATTTGTACTTACAAAAAGGTGTAATGGGTCCGCACTCAAAAAGATGTTGCATAAAGCTTACTTCATTATTCCATTTTTTAAAATTATTTCCACTGCATCAGGGATAGCACACACAGATGTTTCGGCTTTACAGCCTTCTTCAGTGTGTAGGTACAATTTTCTTTCATTCACAACATTACTGTACAGTGAGTAGAGCACAGTAGTGTACAGTACAGTAAAGAAAAGAAAAGTAGAGGACTTTACTGTACTGTACCAAACTATATTCTACTTTACTGTGCTGTGCTCTATTGTTCTGTACTGTACTCTTCTGTGCTCTGCTGGGCTGCACTGTGATGTCCAAACTTGACAAACATGAGGATATTGACATTCATATCCATAATTATGCATTTCTATGTAGTACAGAAAAGGGACCTATGATGTAATTCCGTTACCATAATTCCGTTACCGGTTGTAAATCTACTTCACTTACTGTAGTTCAATAACCAAGGAGCCATATCATAGCTGACACTACATTCTTTCTGCAGACATCTTTGAATCTTAACTCAGAGCAGTTTTGGAAAACATGGTACCATATATCCCTGAGGGAGATTGTACCGTATTTCCGTTACCAAAATTTGCATCTGCACAGTTCTTCCACTAAATTGTATTTTTTTAATGTTTTGGTGGAAATTCTGAAAAGTAATCCTTGTCCATATGGTTTGTTAAACTTTGAAAATAAAGGTTATTATTTGGCATACATTTTAAAGTGAAAAAAATGTGTCATAACTTAATTCCGTTGCCGTTGAATTGCCCGCACCTACTTGGCTAAAAAGTTTCAGATGCCTTCAGAGGTCTGTCAATGGTTTCCCTCTTAAATGTCTGTCATTTATATGGCCCGAAAGCTATAGTATGCAGGTTTGGATAGAATACCGTTAGCCTTGGACATTATTTCAAACAATTTGCCTGTTTCCCCTTTTTAGTGATTTAGTTTTTTTCGTCTCTCTCTACAGACTTGCCAACACTCTTCTATTAGTCAAAGCTATACAGTATTTCCTGTTTTTGCAGGCAGTAGTACTGTATGTGTTCCATTTTGTTAAAGATTTTCTTGTTTTCCCTTTGTCTCTCACTGGTAAATGCCTTGACAGGAGTGTGATGGGCTATTATAGGGAAAGGATCATTACATTGTTGTCTCTTTACTTTGGGGCCAGAGAGAGAGATAGAGAGAGAGCGAGAGAGAGGCATGGAAGGAGGGAGGGAGGGAGGGGGAGACACAGAGAGTAAAATTATCCCAGTATCCCATGCCTACCAACTTGTCTAGCGTCTCTCCTCCTCTCCTCTTTGATGGGTGTTAGGGAGACGGGGCTGGCCGCTGATCCCTCCACCCGTGTCTTGTCCTACATTTGAACATGACTCCACTCACTCAATTACCACAGGGTTGAGAATGTTGCCTAAAGCCATCTGTCGGAAGAGAGAAATAAAGAGAGAAAAAGAGAGAGAGATATTCTCTGTTCCTTTGCCATCAGGGGATCTGAGGTTACAGGACTGTAAAATAAAGAACGCTGTTCATGTTCAATACGTTTTTAAGTGATCCTGTCAGGAGCTGTGATACATGCTGAAAAGGGGAGAAAATAATTACTTTAAGTGGGTATCAATCAAAAGCTAAATTGTGAACGGTTCATTCAAAACTGTGGAACAGCTGTGTCGGGTCAGGTCAAAGTACAGAGGAGACAGGTGCTGGCTAACATGAGAAATGAACAGCTTGCCAAAATGATTGAGAGGCTTTGTTTCATGTGCGGGTTTGGTATGGGAATTAATGAATGGCAGCAACTATTTGTGATTAATCTCTGCTAACCTCTGTCTGTGTCCTCCAAGAAGATTATACTGAGCTACAGAACTCAGTGTTTGTGTCCCAAATGGCACCCTACTCCCTATATAGTGCACTACTTTTTAACAGGGCCCATAGGTGTGTGTAGGGCCATGTAGAGAATTGGGTTCCATTTCACAGTATGTATTGTATTCGGCACATTTGATCCATTTGATTTGATTTGAAAGCAGACTGTATGAAATAGATAGATGCCCTCTCCCCTCCAGTCTTGTTTCATGCAATTCTCAATATTCAAGCAACACGTAATGAGTGTGAAACCCAATAAAGTGAGGGAATGTGAAGTGTTTTTTTTCTTCATCCATGCTGTTGGCTGTTGTTGTCAACAGCCAAACCAATGATGAATCCTTTAGCATTTTAAACAGCTCTTCAATCAAATTGCGACTATGTTTCTCAAACATGCCGTTCGGAGTCTGTGACAGCCACTCCTCTTAAAACTATTTCGATATGAAAGTAGGCTTTTGACATGATAAGCACATGAGAGATCCTGAATTGGTCACACTTAAATGGTTGTGATCCAGGGGGCTTGGTAGCTAGTTTAGTCTCTCTCTTCCTCTTCCTCTGTCTCTCTCTCTGTGTGTGTGTGTGTGTGTGTGTGTGTGTGTGTGTGTGTGTGTGTGTGTGTGTGTGTGTGTGTGTGTGTGTGTGTGTGCATGTTACATGCTGGGAGTTTGTGTGTGTGTGTGTGTGTGTGTGTGTGTTACATGCTGGGAGTTTGTGTGTGTGTGTGTGTGTGTGTGTTACATGCTGGGAGTTTGGTGTGTGTGTGTGTGTTACATGCTGGGAGTTTGGGTGTGTGTGTGTTACATGCTGGGAGTTTGTGTGTGTGTGTGTGTGTTACATGCTGGGAGTTTGGGTGTGTGTGTGTGTGTGTGTGTGTGTGTGTGTTACATGCTTGGAGTTTGGGTGTGTGTGTGTGTGTTACATGCTGGGAGTTTGGGTGTGTGAGAAAGTGCTGCGTGGGGTTAGATGACTTTTGCTTTCTTTTTCCTAGTGATGGGAAACCAAGACTTCCTGAAGGCTTCAGAGCTTTCACCAAATTGTGCTGAAAGACAGTTCATTATCGGTTTCAAATGCACATCATTAGTGAAATCTGCTGCTCGACAATAATTAGCAGCGTCTGATTATCAGAAATAGAAAAACAGTGTGCCTTCACATGGATTCAACCTCACGGTGTACGGTGTCAAAAGAAAGCACCGGAACCACGGTGAAATCAGTGTGATCTTGCGTTTTGCAACACACGGTTTGAAAAAGCATGTGATCAAATGAAGCTTCAGACATCATGGATCATATGCCTACTGATAAAGTGATAGAGGCATTGGCACACTGCTTCGAAGTAAACTGCTTTCCGATTTCGACTCATGCCAATGGAGCTTCGGTATCCAACATAACATCACTACAGTTTCCCTTGGTGAATGGTTTTTAAATAAGTTCATTATGGGGGTTGTTGTAGTTGTTTCTTTTCAACAGTTTGGTTAGTTTGCCCGGAGTTTGGTGAGGATGGATGGTAACCCACATAGGGACACCGTCCCTATCGCTACGGCATGGCTTCAGGTGTGCTACAGAAACTACTGTCACTGTGGAGGAGGTTCTTATTGCTGTGGGAGAAAAGGTAGGCTATGAGAATGTCGCTTATGATTTGAGGATGAACAAAGCGGTTGTGGTATTTCTGAAAGAGGAACGTTCTGTCAATCGGAATGGTTGAAAAACAGCATTCTCCTTAATGTTGTGTCTGTTCGATTCACGCCACTCTTCTCTCCGTCTACTCGTGATACGATTTCGAATGTGCCGCTGTTCATCCCCAATGAGCTACTGTGTGAGAGAGCTGTTGAACTTTGGGAAGTTTGCAAGTTCGAGAAAAATGAAAGCACCCGGGGCAGAAACAAGTCATGTCCTTTAGGCGACAGGTGTTTGTTTCTGGACTCACTGGAGCAGACTTCAGAGCTGCCTAGTGCTGAGTGATTAGTGCTTTTGGAGGTCGGTTCGGTTTCGGTCCGAATATTAAAATGAAAATCTAGGTTTTTGATTTAACCATTTAAACATTAAATATTAAACTCACTATGCGTTATGTGGGTTTATTGCTGTAACAACACTGAATAAAACAATTAATACAAGTCCCATGATGGTAGTGACGGCCAATTACTGCTTATCACTTATTAACCATTGTAACGGCGTTCTTCGTTTGTTGAAAGAGAGTCGGACCGAAATGCAGCATGGTGGTTACTCATGTCTTTAATGAAGAAAAAGGTGACGATACATGAAATAACTAATAAATACAAAAACAACAAACGGAACGTGAAACCTATACAGCCTATCTGGTGAAACTACACAGAGACAGGAACAATCACCCACGAAATACAAAGCGAAACTCAGGCTACCTAAATACGGTTCCCAATCAGAGGCAACGAGAATCACCTGACTCCAGATTGAGAACCGCCTCAGGCAGCCAAGCCTAACTAGACACACCCCTAATCATAGCAATCCCAAATCCTATAAAACCCCAATACGAAACACAACACATAAACCCATGTCACACCCTGGCCTGACCAAATATATAACGAAAACACAAAATACTATGACCAAGGCGTGACAACCATCACTTATTCACATTACTTTCTAATCTTATTTCTATAAAGCTGCTGCCTATCTTCTCTGACAAAATCACAATTTTAGTGGTTCTTCAGAGTAAATAAGGCATACTTTTATGACTGCTGAATACAAACTATCAATCACTTACTGTAGACTCAATTGTGTGTTCTCTCTTCACTCAGTCTCCATGTCTACTCCTCACAGACCAGACAAGTTTGAGCGAACGCGCAACGGATTATGGTTGCTGTAGTTAATTACCTCGTTTTCTGCTCTAAATTATGTAGAATATTGACCTGCTGGAAACTACATCTCGCTACCTCATCATACACTTCAGACTTGATCTGATGTATCTCTACAAAATCTGCACATCAAGCTCACAGAAAAAAAAAATTACAAAATGGAATTCAAATAATTGAACCGATGTCAGTCAATTAGTTGTTTAAAAATAAAAAAGAACCACACTCAAGCTGTCATTCAAAGTATGATAATAGGCTATACAGTGCATTCGGAAAGTATTTTGACCACTTGACTTTTTCCACATTTTTTTCCTTTACAGCCTTATTCTAAAATTGATTAAATCGTTTTTGTCACTCAATCAAATCTACACACAAAACCTCATAATGACAAAGCAAAAATAGGTATTTTCACTCATCAAATCTAAACACAAACCTCATAATGACAAAGCAAAAATAGGTATTATGCTAATTTATATATATTTTAAAATATTGAAATATCACAACATAAGTATTCAGAGCCTTTACTCAGTACTTTGTTGAAGCACCGTTGAAAGTGATTACAACAGAGAGTCTTCTTGGATATGACTCTACAAGAATGGCACACCAAGTTTCTCACATTCTTCTCTGCAGATCCTCTCAAGTTCAGTCAGGTTGGATGGGGAGCATTGCTGCACAGCTATTTTCAGGTCTCTCCAGAGATGTTCAATCAAGTTCATGTCCGGGTTCTGCCTGGGCCACTCAAGGACATTCATATTGTGCTTAGGATCGTTGTCCTGTAGGAAGGTGAACCTTCACCCCCGTCTGAGGCCCTGAGTGCTCTGGAGCAGGTTTTCATAAAGAATCTAATATTTTCCTCAATCCTGACTAGTCTCCCAGTCCCTTCCGCAGAAAAAAATTCCCGCGGCATGATGCTGCCACCACCTTGCTTCACAGTAGGGATGGTGCCATGTTTCTGCCAGATGTGACGCTTGGCATTCAGGCCAATCTTGGTTTCGTCGGACCAGAGAATCTTGTTTCTCATTGTCAGAGTCTTTAAGTGCCTTTTGGCAAACTCCAAGTGGGCTGTCATGTGTCTTTCCGTCTGGCGATTCTACCATAAAGGCCTGATTGGTGGAGTGCTGCATAGACGGTTGTCCTTCTGGAAGGTTCTCCCATCTCCACAGGGGAACTCTAGAGCTCTGTCAGAGTGACCATCAGGTTCTTTGTCACCTCCCTGACCAAGGCCTTTCTCCCCAGATTGCTCAGTTTGGCCGGGTGGCCAGCTATAGGAAGAGTCTTGGTGGTTCCAAACTTCTTCCATTTAAGAATGATGGATGCCACTTTTTTCTTGGGGACCTTCAAATGCTGCAGACATTTTTTGGTACCCTTCCCCACAAGCCTCGACACGATCCTGTATCGGAGTTCCATGGACCTTTGACCTCATGGCTTTGTTTTTGCTCTGACATGCACTGTCAACTATGGGACTTAGACAGGTGTGTACCTTTCAAAATCTTGTCCAGTTAATTTAATTGACCACAGGTGGACTCCAATCAAGTTGTAGAAATTTCTCAAGGAGGATTAATGGAAACAGGATGCACCTGAGATAATTTTCGAGTCTCATAGCAAAGGGTCTGAATACTTTTGTAAATAAGAATTTCAAAAAAACAGTTTTCGCATTGTCATTATGGGATATTATGTGTAAATTGCTGACCATTTTTATTTAATTAATACATTTTTCGAATAAGGCTGTAACCTAAACATCATTTTTAAAAAGTCAATGGGTCTGAATACTTTCTGAATGCGCTGTATATGGCTTATGTGAGTACAGGCAGCATTCAGTGCTTTGAGTGTGGCATGCTTGCCCACACATTGATGTGCCCCCCCCCCTGCTGCCCCCCGGGCAGGCAGCAACAAAATAGACCCAGTCAAGGGGAACACTACTGATACCCAGTCTACACGCTTAGAGAGTACTTAGCAACAGCCCGTCCACGAGGGAGTAGTGTAGTGTCTACCGAGTCACAGACACCAGTTGTCACAAGCAATGAGGATGAATCCGGGGAACTGGCTTCCCTTATAGAGGAGGAGGTGGTGATTAGTGCGAGTGGTGGGGTGCAGGGAGCGAGTAGTGAAAGTGATGTGACTGGGGCCGAGGCGGCTGCGACCACTGTTGAAGAAGAGGAGGAAATAGGAGATGTTTCCAACATCTCTGTCATCATGTCAGAGCCGGTTGGTGATAACTCGCTGTATACACTAGACTAGACCAGACTTCTGGATAGTCAGATAAAAGCTTGTTTTTTTGATGAAGGTAAGTTTGTAAGGTCAGCTGAAATTTTGCAAAAGACTGTGGGGATAGATGAATTGAGTGAGAAAAGGTGAAAAATATTGGAAAGCATGGTAAAATAAAAAGGAAAACTAATACTTAATGATGATCGTGCCTCACAGGGTGTCTCCTTTTCCTTGTCTGTTTAATTTTTTCTGGTTGTCCGAATTTCTATATGGAGGCACTAAGGGTGGGGTCTTAAGATAAATGGGTAGAGGCATAGGATTAAGGGGGCTTTGGTTTCTAAAGTAATAAGACAAAAGATTAATGTTGTTTTCCTACAGGAGATGAGGCTAATGAGGTTGACTGTGGGGTGACAATTATGTTTTTATCAAGCTTAGGGACTACTGTGTTATCTACAGCAGAGGTTGTTAAGGGGTGAGTTGTGTTGGTCATGGGAAGTTTGTTTTACTTTCTGTATTTTATAAAATAAAGGAAACATTAAAGACAGCGTGACCAGGAGGGGTGTATGGTTTTGGGAGGGGAGGGGACTGGAACTGTACTGTGGATTTCATTGTTTATCGTACTGGTGAAGAGCAGCACCTGCGGTCAGTCACCAGTCTATCTAGTGTACTAGTGGAGTTTGAGCTGTCGGATGTGTGGAGTGTCAAACACACAAACATTATGCAGTATACATGGGTAAAGGTCTGGGAGGGTGACCACGGACAATGTGACTCTGTGTGCACTGCACAGATGCTTCAAGGACTTCTTAATTAAACCAGGCCCTTTGCAGAGAGAGAGCTGTTTTGGACTCTGACATTACTCTTCAGGAACTGTTCACTGCAGTAACGCAGCTCTCCTCAGGCCAAGCACCTGGTATTGATGGTTTGCCATCAGACTTCTACAAACATTTCTGGGGATGTATTGGAAGGATCCTTTCAGTCTTTCAAAGCAGGGGGATTTGGATCTTTTGAAAAACTGCCTACCTGTAGCATTGTTGTGTTCTGAATATAAGATCATATCTAAGTGTCTCTCTAACAGGTTAAAGGAATATCTGGGGATGTTGGTCCACAAGGACTAATTGTATTGCATACCTGATATATCTATTGTGTATGATTTATTGTTTGTAAACTGTCAGATGTGAATGCTGGTCTGCTTTCTCTTGATCAGGAGAAGACTTTTGATTGTGTAGACCACCATTATTTATTTGGAACAATGAATGTTTTTTTGTCTATGGTGGGTTTACTGTACGCCGGGGCCTCATGTATGGTGAAGGTGGGTTGAGTTGGCCTATCACAGTTCAAAGGTATTAGGCAGGGTTACCAAATCTTGTGCCAGCTAAACTGTCTCGCAATTGAGCCATTGAATTGTTTACTACGAGTTAAGCTTACTGGTTTCTCCATGCCAGGGATGACTCAGCATTCAGGGACCGCTTTGTCTGCGTATGCAGATGATGTGACAGTGTTCTTTATAGGAAACAAGGACGTTGAGGTTCTCTCGGGTGCTCGAAAAGCTAGGGTGAATTAGGCCAAAAGTGAAGCTCAATGTCAGGCAGGTCAATGTCAGACAGGGACCACTCAACAGCTACTGGGGGGGGGGGGGGGGTTTACAGTGCATAGTAGAAATCCAGGGCAAAGGTACTTATCTCCCCGCCTGCTTCGCCCAGTTCTTGTAATGCAATTGTACCCCACTGCTTGCTGGATGAAGCCTCGTACCTTTCATCTGGTGACACTGATGATCGCCTCCAGACACTGATTGATGATACAGCATAATTCCACGAGGCACTGATGATACGACTGTACTGTCTTCCTCCGAGTCCATGTCATCAAGATCTTCTGCATGGCCAGATGTCTTTTTTGTACCCTGTTTCTCCTATAACGCAGAGATATAACTTGACCAGGGCTAATGAGACACTTCCTTGTGGGCGCTATCTTTTACTTTATTAATTCAGAAGTGTGCACTTGTTCACTCCCCCTGTTGCTAGAAGTCTTTTATTGAAGTACCATTTTATGAATGTTCAATCCATGTTTGTGTGTGTATGCATGTGTGTAAAAGATTATGCAATTATTTACTTAAAAAATACAAGATTAATTTTGCTACATAAATGTGTATTTTTTCTGATTCTTTATTCCTAAATTCCCAGAAACCATACCTACAGAAACTGGCCAAAAGCATTAGGCGATGAAAACAAAAGTAATTTTAGAGATCTTTTTATTCTCTATGTTTGGTTGGTCAGGGTGTGACTCGGGTGGGAAACCCTATGTTTCTATGTTTTGGCCGGGTATGGTTCTCAATCAGGGACAGCTGTCTATCGTTGTCTCTGATTGGGAATAATACTTAGGCAGCCTTTTTTCCTTTTGTATTTGTGGGTAGTTGTCTTTGTTTGATGCAGGAATAGCCTCTCGGAGCTTCACAGTCGTTTTTGTTGTTTTGTTGGCAATATATAAAGAAGATATTTACGCTCACCACGCTGTGCCTTGGTCCGGTCATTTTCAAGACAGTGATTGTGACAATTCAAGGGTTTTTCTTTATTTGTACTATTTTCTACATTGTAGAATAATATCAAAGGCATCAACACCATGAAATAACACATATGGAATCATGTAGTAACCAAAAAAGTTTGAAACAAATCAAAATATATTTTAGATTTTAGATTATCTAAAGTAGCCACCCTTTGCCTTGATGACAGCTTTGCACACTCTTGGCATTCTCTCAACTAGCTCCACCTGGAATGCTTTTCCAACAGTCTTCAAGGAGTTCCCACATGTGCTGAGTCCTTTTTGGCTGTGTTTCCTTCACTCTGTGGTTCAACTCATCCCAAACCATCTCAATTGGGTTGAGGTCGGTGATTGGGGAGGCCAGGTCATCTGATGCAGCACTCCGTCACTCTCCTTCTTTGTCAAATAAATAGCCTTTACACAGCCTGAAGTTGTGTTGGGTCATTGTCCTGTTGAAAAATATAGCCCCACTAAGCGCAAACCTGATGGTGTAAAGCTGCATAATGCTGTGGTATCCATGCTGGTTAAGTGTGCCTTGAATTCTAAATAAATCAGTGTCACCAGCAAAGCACTCCCACACCATCAGACCTCCTCATGCTTCACAGAGGGAACCACACATGCGGAGATCATCCGTTTACCTACTCTGCGTCTCAAAAAGACACGTTGGTTGGAACAGAACATCTCAAATTTGGCCTCCCAAGAGCAAGGGACAGAATTACACCTGTCTAATGCCGATTGCTCATGTTTCTTGGCCCAAGCGAGTCTCTTCTTGTTATTGGTGTCCTTTGGTAGTGGTTTCTTTGCAGCAATTCGACCATGAAGGCCTGATTCATGCAGTCGCCACAGAACAATTGATGTTGAGATGTGACTGTTAATTGAACTCTTGTTAAGCATTTATTTGGGCTGCAATTTCTGAGAGTAACTCTAATGAACGTATCATCTGCAGCAGAGGTATCTTTCTGTGGCGGTCCTCGTGAGAGCAGGTTTCACAATTGCACGTGATGGTTTTTGCGACTCTACTTCAAAGTTATTGAAATGTTCCTGTTTGATTGATCTTCATGTCTTAAAGTAATGATGAACTTTTAACAAGGCACCTGTTCATTGAAATGCGTTGCAGGTGACGACCACATGATGCTGGTTGAGAGAATGTCAAGAGTGTGCTAAGCTGTTATCAAGGCAAAGGGTGGCTACTTTGAAGAACCTCAAAATAACATTTTGGTTACTACATCATTCCATATTTGTTATTTCATAATTTGAAATATTCACTATTATTATACAATGTAGAAATAAAACCCTTGCATGAGTAGGTGTCCATACTTTTGACTGGTACTTTAAGTCAAATAGCTTGAACTGGCATAATTCATTCATTTTGGAGGTATTTGATTCAATTGTGTTTGATAAACATTAATACTTTTGTCAATCTGACAACTATTTTTAATGATTATTTCTAAATCCAATCCTGTTTAAATAACTAAAGTAAATTAACTAAATCTGTAATAATCATTAAGTAAAAAAATGAATTAAATAAAAACTTTTTTCCATTATTGATTTCAAATAGAGGAGCTTCAAAGGACATTTATTCTGGTCTTTTCTAGTCTTAGCTTGATGGATACAGCGTACACACTGCTGATGAGGGCATTGGCTGTGCCTGGACAACATCAGTTCCTATAGTACACGGCTGGACGGGGTTGATTTGACTTGGATCCAATAACCTTGCCTGCTGAGGCAAGTGGTAACAGATCCGATCATCTTGCCAGCAACCTATTGGGCATATGTGTCCAATAAGACACACACTGACCTGTTGGGGCGGTGCAGGAGGGTGAGGGGATGCTGCTGTCTTTCAAGACCCCAGAACTGGGGGAGTTCACGGCAAAGATAAGAAAGGCGATGTACATGATATGTGTGAAGGTGTCGCATGTGTCCTCCTTGGAAGTGGTTAGATCATCGAGGAAGGCCAGTTTGTTTGAACTAAGTGCTTCCCTTCTCCGAAAGGCTTCTGTCGGTCTTTATTAAATAAACTGCCAAATGATAAACGGACAGCTGACCTCTAATGGGGGATACTACATGAGGTGATAGACACCACCTGGATCCGAGCTTTGGGGAGGATGAGTCCATTCTGTGGCTTCTCTGAGTCGCTAGCTCAGACATCTTTTTGTACAATGTCCAAAACTGGCGGGGCTGTTTGCGCTGTTAACCAGCTGTTTTTTTGCCTTGGAGGAGGTTTTCTCTTCCTGCCTTTTTGTTTTTGGACCAAAGTATAGTTTTAGGGGAGTGGTAGTCCTACTTCATTTCATATCAGGTGCAGCCAAGCTAGTGATCTGGAAGACCAGGAGATATTGCATACAGGGACATGGGTCTGTGGACGTGCTGGCCATGCTCAGGGGGATTACAGGCTGGTGGGGAACCTTAGGCTTTGTAACCTTAGGTTGCATTGTGCTCTGTCAATGAGGAGGGAGATCTCGAGTGGTGTTTGTAAATTCTGTTTAGTAGTTTTTCCACTACAGGCTGGTATTTTTATTTGCATGACATCTGAAGGCTGAGTGGTGATGTGATATACTGTAGTGTGGGGTCTTGATCCAATAAAAGGGATTACAATTATCTCTCTCTCGGCTCACTGTATTGTATGTTTTCTATATATTACACAGGGAGAAGTATTAATACATGAAGGTTGGCTATACACCAATGGCACAACAGAGGCATGATAACATACAGGCTCTTGTGTTGCTGGTGTAAATAACGGTAAATGTTGCACCCTGCGAAGCACAGGAAGGGTTTGCAACACTCACAGAAGATAAACATAATTGTATGAAATGCAATATGGGGACGGTGTCTGTTTCTGTGGGTTTCTAAGACACACATACAGTGTTTGCTCCATATTTCAACAAAGAGTTTAATTATGTTTGGTGTGTGGATCAAATGCACTGTGCCAGGTCATGGTCTCACAACAGTGGTCATTTTCAGGTGGGTCGGATTTGATCCATTTAGAGGAAGATATTCCAAAACAAACTATATTATAGTGCACTACTTTTGATCAGGGCCCATAGGGAATATACAGGTAACTGCCAAAATAAAAGAAACACCTTAGAAAATGAGGGATATAAAGTATATTGAAAGCAGGTGCTTCTACAAAGGTGTGGTTCCTGGGTTAATTAAACAATTAATATAGCGTGTGTGTGTGTGTGTCTCAGACACCAGATCTCTACCCAATTGAAGACATATTGGAGATTTTGGAGTGGCGCCTGAGACAGCGTTTTCCACCACCATTAACAAAACACCAAAATATAGAATTTATTGTGGTGTTGCTTCCCTCCAATAGATTTCCAGAATCTATGCCAATGCACATTGCATCTGTTCTGATGGCCCAACGCCCTATTAAGACACTATGTTGGTGTTTCCTTTATTTTCACAGTAACCTGTACAAATGTAAGGGATAGTGTACCATTTGGTCAGTCAGAAATCAAAATAACACATCTGGAGACCATCTCCTCATCTCTGCCCTACTTTGTCTGCTTTGTGCTCTGAAAGGGTGTGATCCCCAGTCTATTGTGTGTCTATCCAAGATAACCGTCCTTCTATGACTTTAAACTTCAAATCTTGGGGAACAGCAGTTGTGGGAACTGAAGATGTATTTCTTTGGACAGATGACTGACGTTATTCCAGCTGTACAGAGGTAAAATACAGTGTGCATTTTAGAACACCCTCAACCTCAAGCCTCAGGTCGTACCCTCATAACTCAGGTGTCCTAAAATGGACACAATAGTAGAGTAGATTCCTGAATCCCACTAACTTCATGTTGCTGTGTTATGAGGTTAGCTAGCAGGTT
The DNA here is from genome assembly GCF_002021735.2 of Oncorhynchus kisutch. Lineage (NCBI taxonomy): Eukaryota > Metazoa > Chordata > Actinopteri > Salmoniformes > Salmonidae > Oncorhynchus > Oncorhynchus kisutch. Next base: position 51,005,182 of record NC_034184.2, on the reverse strand, counting down.
GGTACTTGACACACATATCATGCCAATAGATATAGCTGCCTAATTCTGTCTTGGCATTGGATTGACACTGGGCTGGGGCGTGTATGGAGGTGCACACACTGTCCTCTACTATTTAACACCATGTGCCTCCACTCATAAGTGATAGTCGCTGGCATTCTATTATAGCTACTGTATATGAGGTGTTGACATGCACTATGCCACAAATTATTAGATTCAAGACAACGAATATGGCTGGTATGGCACTGGCATACATAGCTGGCTATCAGTGTCTGGGTAGTAGATGTGGGGCATTTCACACATACTGTACAGTGGACTAGATACTGGAGAGGATAGTGGTCATATTATTGTTATAGGTCATAATTTGGTACTGATCTAGGGAAATGAGCTACCTCACGCTACAGAAACAACAGATAGGCTCCTGTGGGCCATTCTGGCTCGGTCAAGGCTTACTTTAGGACACAGAGATGTGTGTGGAATGGGTATGTGCTATGAGTTTGAGTTCATGAATGTGTAGTAATGGTAGCTCTCTACAATGAGGACTCATTGGGGTACTACTGGGATGAGTGTGTTCTGCCAATTAAGTAACACTTTAATTGTAAATTAGAGAACATTTTGAAGTGTTTCCTCCATCTAATTATTTGATGATTGCAAACCAGACTAGCACATTAACAGTTTTTAAACATACCGTGTACATTCTTCATGGCACTGGAAAGATAGACTATACCCTTTGTGTTACTATGATACCTAAGCCAATATATGGGTTGTAAGATGGCAGTCTAATGGTACCCCTCCAGGCCAGATTAACGCCTTCCGAAAGCCTTCCAAATGTCACAAACTTTAATTCCTGGGGTCTCTGAGACTGGACCCTGACCCACGCCCCACAACCCCCCAACACCCAACGGGCTAATCAGAGTCATTACCGCCCCCAGTCGTCAACGACAACAGCCTGTCATGAAAGGTTTGTTCCTAAAACTAGCCTGTAATTGGATGATTGGATTAGGAAGTGGACAGGAGGGTAATGGGATAATGCCCATAATGATGTGTGGCCATGGTAGCAGCGTAAGGGGCTTTTTTAAATGTATTTTTAATTGAACCTTTATTTAACTAGGCAAGTCAGTTTAGCCTAGTCTGTGATGAATCTGAAGATTTGGCATCATAAATTAAAATTATTTGCACTAGAATGGATTGAGTGAGCCACTTAGCATCTGTCAGTCTGCCCATATGCCACAGAGATTAACTACAGAATTTTTTTCTCCTCCTCGCTTGCCCGCCACTCCTCGGAAAGTGTCATTAGGGGGATAGGGAGAGAGCGAGAGCGAGATAAAGAGAGAGAGAGAAAGGAAAAACAGGGTGATGTGGTTAAAACTTCTTCAGGATCGGTGTCCCTTCCATGGGACGGTTGAGCTAACGTAGGCTAATGGGATTAGCATAAGGTTGTAAGTAACAAGACATTTCCCCAGGACATAGACATATCTGATATTGGCAGAAAGTTTACATTTGTGTTAATCTAACTGCACTGTCAAATTTACAGTAGCTATTACAGTGAAATAATACCATGCTATTGTTTGAGGAGAGTGCACAATGTTGAACATGAAAAGTTATTAATAAACAAATTAGGCACATTTGGGCAGTCTTGATGCACAATTTTGAACAGCAATGCAATGGTTCATTGGATCAGTCTGAAACTTTGCACATACACTGTTACTATCTAGTGGCCAAATTCTAAATTGCACCTCTGCTGGAATAATATATTATGGCCTTTCTCTTGCATTAAAATAATATTAAAATGAAAAATAACGTTTTTTTTTCTTTGTATTATCTTTGCCAGATCTATATTGTTATATTCTCCTACATTCTTTTCACATTTCCATAAACTTCAAAGTGTTTCCTTTCAAATGGAACCCAGAATATACATATCCCTGCTTCAGTGCCTGAGCTACAGGCAGCTAGATTTTTGGTATGTCATTTTAGGCGAAAACTGAAAAAATGGGGCGGATACTTAAGAGGTTTTTGAGGAAGTGAGGTAGCTGCCGTGCTTCAATAAATCAACACAGTGTTTCCAAACATCACTTTAATATACTCCTGGGCTGTGTCCCAAATGGCAGCCTATTCCTTATATGGTGCACTACTTTTGGCCAGGGTTGATAAGGCTCTATTCAAAAGTAGTGCACTGTACAGCGCATAATTGTGGGGTGCCATTTGGCATGCAGTTCTGGTTTTTAACAGAAATTCAGTTCAGCATAACCTTGTGTGAAACACCAGCCAAATGTTAACCACAGGCCACATAAAAATGGTACAGCTGATGTTTGTTTCTTCAAGGATGAAGGCTGCAGGAAACTTGGAGTGTGTTTTATATGGTACTGTATGTCAAGTCTATTCAGGTGCGGAAAGTGCTTTTGGAGGGTCTCCTTGCTAAGCCAAAGCAAGCTGCATGGTTGACTTGGGAATGTAAGAAAACATTAAAGACCAACAACCACAAAAATACTACAGTACAACTGTATGAGGACAGGCGCTGCCTATGAGTGTATCAGTACACAATACATGACAGTAATTAGAACATTTTCCTGAAAAACAATGTTATGATGTAGTCCCCCACTTGTTACATCTTCCCTCTCTCTCTCTCTCTCTCTCTCTCTCTCTGATCGGTTGAGTGGCGACAGTTGTGCTGGAAGCGGAGCAGATTCCCACCAGCTGCAACCTGTTCCATAATCAAGAACCCTACAGATACTCAGCCCTGACACCTCCACACTGCCAGATTGTAGCATCTACTCAGTCAGTCTGCATTTCTAGCTGTTTGTTCCTGCATAGAGTTTGTTATCCTGTTGTGCCTGTTTTCCCTAACCTCACACTTCTCTCTGCTACAGTCCCATCTGCTCTGACTCTGGTACCTGTCTCCTCAGTCCTGCTTCCCTGCCCTGGATCCCCGCTCCACTGCTTCATTGGATTCTGCTCCAGACCTGTTTACCTGGTTCCTAATCTCCTTGCCCCCAGCCTCAGTCCGGAATCCCTACTACCTGCCAGAGATTCCCCTGGACTGCACCCCACCCCATCTCCCCAATAAATACATTGGTTACCTATCCTTGTCTGAGTCTGCATTTGGGTTTACCTGATCTGCCCGCATAACACCACTGTTCTTTCTGGCACTCTGACATTGTACTCAGTCCAGATGAAATTAACATTCTATGTTCATCAAGTTACATAGAGATCCCCAAATGAATATCACATACCGTACAGTCCAACTGTGAGAAATTAAAAATATTTTTCTGCAAATAACAGATTACACTTGTATGTAATATTCAGAACTTGTGTGTAAATGCGCACGCATGTCTTTGCGCATGTGTCTGTTTGTGTCACATTCACAATGGCACGTTCTACATTCCAATCAATTGTAAAAGAGGCCTGGCTGTGTTTCTCTCATATGGATAATCAGAAATGAAAAATCCTGAGGCTGCTTGTGAAATTCCACTTGAGAACAGCGACACGTGCTTGGCAGCCAGCACTCGTACCCAGGCTTTGTAATTTCCAATTAGTGTGCAATTCCAAGTCCCTAATTTGATCCTAGCTTAAGACATTTGCCAATTCATATTGCCAACTGAGTTCCAGCTATAAATAGCTTATTTTAGACATCCAAGAACAGAGTCTGCTTCCCAAATTGCATCCTGTTCTCTATTTACCACACTACTTTGACCAGAGCCTTATGGGTCCTGTTCTAAAGTAGTGCACTTTAAAGGAAATAGAGTTTTATTTCGGAAGCAAGTTGAATGATTTTAAATTCCGGCTCTCTGTTAAAATAACAAATTGCTGTCAGACCTGGTCTCCAATTGAAAACATCAGTAGGCGGTAGTGAAGTAGTGGGACGAGGAAGGAAACCACAAAAGCCACTGGGGTCTTAGGTAAGGAATGAGAAGGCTTTTTTTCTGGCTATTGCATGTCCAGAAGCTCATCTGTCTAGTGTTGTGTACACACAAAAACCCACACATATTACATATTACGTCTCTTTTAGAGAGCCACGTGGCAGGACACTTCCGCCTTGCTCTCCCTACCGAATCGCTACCTGAAGGAGAATCTACAGTCGAAGTCAAAAGTTTACATACACCTTAGCCAAATACATTTAAACTCAGTTTTTCACAATTCCTGACATTTTTATCCCAGTAAAAATGCCTGTCTTGGGTCAGTTAGGATCACCACTTTATTTTAAGAATATGAAATGTCAGAATAATAGTTGAGTGATTTATTTCAGCTTTTATTTATTTCATTACATTCCCAGTGGGTCACAAGTTTACATACACTTAGTATTTGGTAGCATTGCCTTTCAATAGTTTTTCTTGGGTAAAACGTTTTGGGTAGCCTTCCACAAACTTCCCACAAAAAGTTGGGTCAATTCTATAGGATAAGGTCAGGGCTTTGTGATGACCACTCCAATACCATGACTGTGTTATCCTTCAGCCATTTTGCCACTACTTTAGAAGTATGCTTGGGGTCATTGCCCATTTAGAGGACCCATTTGCGACTAAGCTATAACTTCCTGACTGATGTCTTGAGATGTTGCTTCAATATATCCACATACTTTTCCTGCCTCAATATTTTGTGAAGTGCACCAGTCCCTCCTGCAGCAAAGCACCACCACAACATGATGCTGCCACCCCCGTGCTTCACAGTTGAGATGCTGTTCTTCAGTTTGCAAGCCTCCCCCTTTTTCCTCCAAACATAACAATGGTCATTATGGCCAAACAGTTCTATTTTTGTTTCATCAGACCAGAGGACATTTCTCTAGAAAGCACAATCTTTGTCCACATGTGCAGAGGTTTTGGAACATTGTCTTCATCCTTGCTGAGCGGCCTTTCAGGTTATGTCAATATAGGACTCGTTTTACTGTGGATATAGATACTCTTGTACCTGTGGAGATCTACAGTTGTTTTTTGGCTGATTTCAGGTCTTGGCTGGCAGGTCTTGGCTGATTTCTTTAGATTTTCTCATGATGTCAAGCAAAGAGGTACTGAGTTTGAAGGTAGGCCTTGAAATACATCCACAGGTACACCTCCAATTGACTCAAAATATGTCAATTAGCCTATCAGAAGCTTCTAAAGCCATCACACCCTTTTCTGGAATTTTCCAAGCGTTATAAAGGTACAGTCTACTTAGTGTATGTAAACTTCTGACTCACTGGAATTGTGATACAGTTAATTAATCTGTCTGTAAACAATAGCTGGAAAAATGACTTGTGTCACGCACAAAGTAGATGTCCTAACCGATGTCCACTCCACAAGAAATTTGTGGAGTGGTTGAAAAAACGAGTTTTATTGACTCCAACCTAAGTGTATGTAAACTTCTGACTTCAACTGTAGTCTGCAGTCTCATACTGTGATGAGCCCACTCTGTTGTACTGGGAATTCTGTAGAGGAACACCAATTATAAATTTGGCATCTATTTGTTTACTCTCAGATATCTCAGTAGCCATGCGGAGAGAGACTGAGGCTCTCCTTTACTTTCCCCCATTAGTGCTGCCTAGCTACTGCTCTTTCTTCTCTAAAGACCAAGACCCTTTTCAAGAATGGGTTCTAAAAGGATAGATACATCCATTGGAAATGTGGTTTCATTCTAAACGTAGATTAGCTAATAGTTTTTAGCTTTTGTCTTCCACTCCGGATTGAAGAATTAGCCTTTTGATCAGATAAATCCTCCTTCATTCTCTGTCCTAAGATTGTATGGGAAAACCATGTTGTTACACGTGTCCTTTTTCACAGTTTTCCCTAACAAGCTGCGTTGACCTGTATTCGGAGAATCATTCACTATATGGTTAATATGTTTCACACAATCGTTAAAAACTCCAGCTCCATCAATACTTTGGTAGGAGTCCATGAAGTAGCTTCTGAGTGGCACAGCGGTCTAAGGCACTGCATCTCAGTGATAGAGGCGTAGCTACAGACCCTGGTTCGCTTCCAAGCTGTATCACAACCGGCTGTGATTGGGAGTCCCATAGGGTGGCGCACAATTGGCCCAGTGTCGTCTGGGTTAGGGTTTGGCCCGAGGTAGGCCGTCATTGTAAATAAGAATTTGTTCATAACTGGATTGCCTAGTTAAATAAAGGTACAATAATGAAAAAAGCAGAATCCACAGCGAAGAAAAATTAACACTGCAAACAGTGTGTACATATTTCCTCCCTGCGTAAGGACTCTTGTGGTTTTGTGAGGAAAAGATGAGAGAAAAACCTCTAAATGAAATTATGCATATATCTGGCCCTGGGCTCGTAAGCTGTGAAACTGACAGCTTTTATGTCTGGCAACATGACTATATCTGAAGGTGACGTGGGAGTGGAGAAGACAAATGTGTAACACATACACACACACACACGTATTGCTTCGTTTGATAATTTGCTGGAGAACTTGTTACAATGAGTCAGGGTGCGTAAGAGGCTCAATATGGGCCCAGGCTGACAATCATAATGCAATATGCTAAGTGGTTAGGCTGCAAGGTTATTAAAGGGTCTAGCTATACTGTATATGCATCTCCAATGACACCATTATCCCTGTAGGCCCTGGTCAAAGGTAGTGCACTATATAGGCAATAGGGTTCCATTAGGGATGCAATATAACCTCAGCCCCAATGGTATGAATGGCTCCCTCACTACTCTTCTTTCTCACTAGAAATAACTGTGACTGCAAAGGAATTAGCATGATGATACATTTGTAATCTATTTTGAGCATGGCAAACAATACAAATTGGATTTCTAACGAATTGTTACTCGTTTATGTTAAGCAATAGGGAAAGAGTAACCATAGCAACAGGTTTAATGTGCAACCTATAGCCATTTATATTACAAACACCTCCGTATCACCCCCATAGCAGGTTTTGTAGCAAGCACCCGTGTTCTTTTAGTGTTTACAATTTCTGGAGACACATATTCACACACGTGAATGCACGCATACATAGATGCACGCACACACGTGCAACTACATTATGTATGTTGGCAGAAGACAACATGTGTTGTTGTATGCCGTCGGTTGGTAGAAGACAACATGTGTTGTTGTATGCCGTCGGTTGGTAGAAGACAACAGGTGTTGTTGTATGCCGTGGCATGATTCTCGGTACACGTCCGCGGCGCCCATTGACTGGTTAGATTAATGATAGGATAGCCGTCCAGGCTCCTGGATCTCCATTCGGCCAGGAAAATGAAAAGAAAAATCTGCTCTTGACGCAAAATCACAGAATGTCAGAGGAAACGAGAGAATAAAAATCATGTCCAGAGAGGCCTCCCAGTGTAACAACTCAACCGAAGCCTCACAAAGTTTTTTGATCTAAATCCACAAGAACAACAAAACGAATGAATGATAGCTCTGTGTTTGTGCTTGTGTGTGTGTGCGTGTGTGTGTGTGTGTGTGTGTGTGCGACTTTGTGTGTTTCGATTGAGCCAATTCATCCCTGAGCAATAACCTACAGCCACCTAACACACTGAGTAATGAGGTGTAAACCCCTATCAGTTAATATAACAATGCCCCAATGCCACTAACCTGCCTTTTCAGATGTTTATCGGAATGTAATCACTCTTTGTTTTGTTCAATATTAAGAGTGTACACTGTCTGGGTCAATGTTCCCCAAAGGGTATATGCTTATTATGTTGTCTTAAAAAAGCGAGTTGTTATTGAAAGTTTAATTGTTTCTCCAATGTGATGTAGATGTATATAAACAAATACACTGTGTGATTTATAATACAAATTCCAGGCATTTGAGAAAGGTAACGAATGGCACGCATACAGTACCAAATCAACAGATTCAGAGCACCTGCAGGGATGAACTTCATCAAACTTCATCATTGACTCTCCTTATATTAATCGACAGGCCAAAACCCAGTGTTGATAAAGCTTTTCTGTTGTTGCCTAAAGCTAAACCAAGTAAACTTGTTTGAGGGGAAACACACTGGTCATGTTTTGTACAAACATATACGACGATCCAGAGCAATATTGCCCAAGGTTTTTCTGAACTTTGAATTGTTTGCCTCCATCTCAGGGCTTAGTGCCCAATTCACAAGCCAACCAATTTGCCGTTTTTTTCCCCTGCTTTCTTTCTGACGTTGCAGTAAACACAGCTATTATCTCTGTTCCTGACAGACTACCATTCAAACATAAAAGACACGCATCCATTGAAATAGGCCTAAGTAATTAGGCTTGAGGCCACTTATAGTAGCTATCTAACAAATTGTTCATTTTTCAGACTCATTTCACCCTGTTGATATGACAAAACATGAGGAATTGTATCTGAACAAATAGTGACCACCATTTGAATTGTCCAAGTGTCTTGGTCTGTTTTCTCTCATTGTGTCCATTGTCATGCATATATGAGACTTGCTATCTCTCCGATACGCCTGATAGCCTGTCTAGCCTTTCCCCTTGTCTCTATATGAACCACCTGGGAGACAGGGAGAGCACCACACATCACTGACTCTACCCAAAGATGTGAAGCAGCAACAGGAGTGACTGCTTCTTTCTGTCTGCATCCCAAATGGCACGCTATTCCCTACATAGTGAAGTACTATTGAACAGAGCCATTTGGGCCCTGGTCAAAAGTAGTGCTCTAAATAACAAATATAAGGAATTCTGGATTATACACTGAACTAAAATGTAAACGGAACATGGCATGTGTTGGTCCCATGTTTCATGAGGTGAAATAAAAGACCCCAGAAATGTTCCATATTTTGCACAAATGTGTTTACATTCCTGTTAATGAGCATTTCTCATTAGCCAAGATAATCCATCCACCTGACAGGTGTGGCATACCAAGAAGCTGATTATACAGCATGATCATTACACAGTTTTGTCACAATGCCACAAATAATGCACGGCCCCATGTCGCAAAGATCTGTACACAATTCCTGGAAACTGAAAATTTCCCAATTCTTCCATGCCCTGCATACTCACAAGAACTGTCACCCATTGAGCATGTGTGGGATGCTCTGGATCAACGTGTACGACAGCATGTTTCAGTTCCCACAATATTCTGCAACTTTGCACAGCCATTGAAGAGGAGTGGGACAGCATTCCACAGGCCACAATCAACAGCCTGATCAACTCTATGCTAAGGAGATGTTTCACACTGCATGAGGCAAATGGTGGTCACACCTAATACTGACTGGTTTTCTGATCCATGCCGCTACTTTAAAAAAGTAATCTGTGACCAGCATATTTGCATTCCCAGTCATGTGAAATCAATAGATTAGAGCCTAATGAACGTATTTCAATTGACTTATTTGCTTATGAACTGTAACTCAGTAAAATCTTTGAAATTGTTGCATGTTGCATTTTTATTTTTGTTCAGTATACATCACACACAGTTTATTCTTGTATATGAATCTACTGTACATCACAGTTGAGAACCAATTGAACTTTCAATAACAATGTGATTTTAAGACAAATTTATAAGCATATACCCTCTGGGGACATTGACCCAGACAGTGTGCAATCTTTATATTGTACAAAACAAAGTGTATATCCATATAAAGAATTGGATGGTGTTTCAGACAACTTCTTGTGGACTGGTATAGTTGATCTAATGTCTTGATAGAATCCTAAAGGTACACCTCACTCTTCTTCCTAAAGCTAAATCTCTCACCAGTGGCATGTATTCAATGTCGCAAAGTGAAGCCAGGCTTCCCCAAAGAATTGACAAAAACATAGATAGTATATATATTTTTAAAATCTTTTGTCTCTCCGTGTTTCGCTTTGAGAGCATACGTCAATAACAGAAACAACTTGAATTGTTGCATGTCGTTGTGCTGTTGTTCTCCGGTAGCTAGCTAGCCATGGATGGAGATAGGGATTTGGACTTGTGGTTTTACTGAATTCTCTGTACTGAGAATTATAACATCTATTCTGATCCAACCATTAATTCATACATTGTTGTGCCCCTGGCCTGAGAGGATGGAAGTTCAATATGTACTGTAGCTAGATGTAGAAGGCTAATGTTATCTAGCTAACGTTACCCATGAATGGAAGTTAGGCTAGCGAGCAAGCATTTTAACCAGGTTAAAAAAAAGTGTGTACTGTATGACAGAGTGATTGACTGTTTCGTCAACATGAAAGAGAGGAGGATGGCATAGGGTGAGTCAACATGTTTTTCTACTTGCACGACCAAGCACGCAATAGAGATCAAAACCATGGACACCCACATCATATTTAGCTTATGTTGATTGGACTAAATTGTTTTTGGTATATTTTCATTGTCACTGTGTGAGACTAAGCAGAGGTGATTTGCTGATGTTGACATGTTGAAGTTGAAATGGTGCTGGAATAGTGGAGGAAGCTCCTGTTTTCTTTGCGACTTGCGGTAACTCTCTGTGATTCTAAATCAATAGATGTTTAGTAGCTAAAAATGTCAGAAACATTATCTTGCTTAACCATGCTGTAGGTAATGTAACTGTCTCTTACATGCAATATGCTTCCTGGACTTCACCGGAGAGAGGTTGCTATCCGGTTTTGTGATAAAACAAAGGTGTGGTTGAATTATTCTGTCACTGTGTCTTTTTGTCTCGGCCTTTAGGCCTACATATCACGGTTGCAAGGCATATGAATTGACAACAAGCAACCCTCCCCCTGTAGATTAGTGATGCCAACTACAACACGACCACCCTGCTGCCAAATCCCATGGCGGGAGACCTCTCTTTTTCCTCTTCTGGCCCACACACTAGCACCATCCATCAAACCTTCCCAAACACACACACGCGTGCACACACACACACACACACGCACACCATTCCTAGACTGGCTGCACCATCCTGGTGGAAAAAAGGGGATATGTCCACCTGCGAGGAAGGGATCAGCAGGGCCGTCACTGCACCACTAATTGGTCTTCTAAGGTGTGAATAACTCTTCCATCTCAACGCAACGTTCATACGTCAGCATTTATGCTTTTGATTGTCAGTTAGTATCAGAAACACAATGCCACAATAGGTTATCCATATCAATAATGACAAACGCACAGACAGCCGGCGACAAAGACAGGGAAAGGTTGTCTCACCAGTTAGATGGTAATTTGTTTTCGAAAAGAAACGAGTAAAGCAAGAAAAAAAAATGACAGCAACAGAATTGAGGATCAGCAGCGTGGATTTGTCTTACATTTCCCTGATCTCATCCCTGAGCTTTCCCCCTTATCGTCTCAGAGTAAAAAATGAATTTATTTTCTATTTATTTAATTTTACTTGGGTCTCATGAGACATATGTTTTTTAAAATATATTTATATATTTATTTCATTTATATTCTCTGAGGGTGTGCAGTGAAGTGCATCACATTAACCGCCTTGACATAAACAGCGTGAGAGGCGAGGCACATTCCCTCTTCCCTTTGATGAAGGTTTAAGTAGGAAGCCATTGGGAGACTTCTAGAAAAAATATTCCCACGGGATCAATGGATTAGGGCACGCAGCTAATCTTATTAAGCTGAGAAAGCAGAGCTACACAGAATAGAACAACTCTGACAGTCAGCCATATCCCTAACATATGGGCCTCCATGCATTACTCCATGCATTACTCTCCACTGCTCTCACACAGTAATCACTCTTCTCTCTAATGTAGGTCATAAAGGAGGGATGGAGGGAGGGAGCAAAGGGAAAATGTCTGTTGTTTTCCAGGTGTGCTCATTTCACATTACTTTTCACTCCCATACGTACCTGAGATTGATGGAACTACAAGACTAGAATTCAATCAGGATGAATTGCAAAAAAATATATATATATCAATTAGGTTGTTTACATTATATATTGATGGAGGTGTCAGCATCCTCATGGCTTCTACATCTACCATGCTGCTTCCTATCATGACTCTGTACACAAGTGTGTATGGTTTTATTATGCTCCAAAGTGCAATGTGTTAAAGGAAGATCTTAGACAATGATCTCATTGGATGACAGAGCAGAGTATCCTAGCAGTGCAGTATGTCTCGTCCGTCCGTCCGTCTGTCCGTCCGTCTGTCCGTCTCCCAGCTCCACCAGTGGGTCAAGGTGAAAAACCCAGGACAGGGTCCTCATTACCCCCCTCTGTACAGGAGGAACCTCTGCACCATTCATCATGCAGTTTCAATTAAATCCATCTAAAAAAGGATTAAATAATCATTTTCATTAAGCCACTGGGTAATGGAACAATATATCCTAGTTATGGAGGACATTGGTCATCAGCTGGGGGATGTCTGTAGTTGGCTACACATTACCGAGACAGACAGATAGACATTCCAGGGAATGGAAAAGAGAAAACAGAGTATGCTCCTTAGACCAGACCAGTAATTGAAGTGCTGTATAACTAGCGTACAATGTGCACAAGGAAAATGACTTAATTTCTGATTTTGGCCACCTTTCGGAACATTCCATGGTGACCCATTTTATGTCACTCACATGTGCAGTAAGCTGACAGGGTAGGCAGTAGGGAGGCAGAGGAGCCGCAGGCTTGCAGTCATCTATTCTACACATCTGTGAGCAGGGGAGAGGGGGGTGTCAAATGGAAAATGTCTTGATTGTTTGTTTGTCTCTGATAATGCAGGACTGTGTCTTTGTCTCCCAGACAGATGGCTAGAGAGACAGGCAGGCTGGCAGGCAGTGTGATAGGTAAAACAAATCTGATTCGCACTCACACATTGGGTTAAATAGTCATCATCAGTGCTATAGTAGATAGTGAACCCTCACTATGCTCTCCATCATCCTCCGCCTATTGCAGCACATTATGGTTAATTGATGTCACAAGGGGCTGCTGATCAAAGGCTGTTTATCTGTCACCCACTGAAATATACTCCAGTGCCATTCTGTCTGAAATATGCTCTACTGTTCCATTCCATTAGCCAATCAGGGTAGGAGCAGGAGATGCATACGTGTCAGAACCAGAACCTTAATAGTTGAAAGTTGAGAGGGTGGTGTTGTAGCCCCCGCCACCCCCCATCTCCGCCCCACTTATCTCTATCCCAAATTGACCCCCTCCTGCTTAGCCTCAGTACCCTTCACCCCCCGCCACTGCCCCCTCCCAGGGTAATTACACCCTCCCTTTCCCCCCATCACAGACTCTGAGCTGCCACCTTATCCACAGCTTTAAGTAGTGACATTCTGTCAACCATCAGTGTAAAGTAGGGGCAATTCTTATTTACGTCGCTGGGTTTTTCTATTTTCTCCTCATCCCCTTCACATTTATGCCTCTTCTATGATTTCCCTTTACCATTGTCTATTCTCTCGGATTTCCTTTTCAGCAATCATGCTAATACCATAAGCATGAGCCACTTAGGTGGGAAGCTAACTAGCTAAAAATTATTGTTGGAATGGATGGTTATTGGGGTTTTCCACAGATACAATGGTTCTTATGATTTGAAACCAATATTTAGGACAATTCTAATAATTTCAAAATAAAACGGTGAAATCTACATCTACACTTTTAAATCACGATACCATCTCTAAACCTGCTAATGTTTGTGTGTCCATTCCAGGGTAGAATTAACTTCAGAAGCCACAGCATGGACTATTATTGGTATCTACAGAACTAGAGTATACACTGAGTGTGCAAAACGTTAGTATATTGAGTTGCACCCCCTTTGCCCTCAGAACAGCCTCAATTCGTCAAGGCATGGACTGTGGGTGTCGAAAGCATTCCACAGGGATGCTGGCCCATGTTGACTCCAATGCTTCCCACAGTTGTGTCAAGTCAGCTGGTTGTGCTTTAGGTGGTGGACCATTCTTGATACATATGGGAAACTGTTGAGCGTAGAAAACCCAGCAGAGTTGCAGTTCTTGACACACTCAAATTGGTGTCTCTGGCACCTACCACCACACCCTGTTGAAATGCACATACAGTTGAAGTTGGAAGTTTACATATTTACAGGTTGGAGTCATTAAAACTTGTTTTTCAACCACTCCACACATTTCTTATTAACAAACTATAGTTTTGGCAAGTCGGTTAGGACATTTACTGTGTGCATGGCACAAGTAATTTTTCCAACAATTGATTATTTCACTGTATCACAATTCCATTGAGTCAGAAGTTTACATACACTACCTGTGCCTTTAAACAGCTTGGAAAATTCCAGAAAATGATGTCATGGCTTTAGAAGCTTCTGATAGGCTAATTGACATCATTTGAGTCAATTGGTGGTGTAACTGTGGATGTATTGAGTTTGGTGTAACTTCAAACTCAAACTCAGTGCCTTTTTAGCTTGACATCTTGGGGAAATCAAAAGAAATCAGCCAAGACCTCAGAAAAAAAATTGTTGACCTCCATAAGTCTGGTTCATTCTTGGGAGCAATTTCCAAATGCCTGGCACCACGTTCATCTGTACGAGCAATAGTACGCAAGTGCAAACACCATTTGAACACGCAGCCATCATACCGCTCAGGAAGGAGACGCGTTCGGTCTCCTAGAGATGAATGTACTTTGGTGCGAAAAGTGCAAATCAATCCCAGAACAAAAGCAAAGTGACTGGAGGAAAGAGGTACAAAGTATCTATATCCATAGTAAAACGAGTCCAATATCGACATAACCTGAAAGGCCACTCAGCAAGGAAGAAGCCACTGCTCCAAATCCGCCATAAAAAAAGCCAGTACGGTTTGCAACTGCACATGGGGACAAAGAGAGTACTTTGAGAAATGCCCTCTCGTTTGATGAAACACAAATATAACTGTTTGGCCATAATGAGCATTGTTATGTTTGGAGGAAAAAGGGGGATGCTTGCAAGCCGAAGAACACCATCCCAACAGTGAAGCACAGAGGTGGCAGCATCATGTTGTGGGGGTGTTTTGCTGCAGGAGGGACTGGTGCACTACACAAAATAGATATGGCAACATGAGGAAGGAAAAGTACGTGGATATATCGAAGCAACATCTCAAGACATCAGTGAGGAAGTTAAAGCTTGGTCGCAAATGGGTCCTTTCAAATGGACAATGACCCCAAACATACTTCCAAAGTTGTGTCAAAATGGCTTAAGGACAACAAAGTCAAGTTATGACCTCAATCCTATAGAGAATTTGTGGGCAGAACTGAAAAAGCATGTGCGAGCAAGGAGGCCAACAAAGCTGACTCAGTTACACCAGCTGTCAGGAGGAATGGGCCAAAATTCACCCAACTTATTGTGGGAAGCTTGTGGAAGGCTACCCAAAATGTTTGACCCAAGATAAACAATTTAAAGGCGCTGCTACCGAATACTAATTGAGTGTATGTAAACTTCTGAACCACTGAGAATGTGATGAAATAAATAAAAGTTTCAATAAATAATTCTCTCTGCTATTATTCTGACATTTCACATTCTTAAAATAAAGGGGATAATCCTAACTGACCTAAGACCGGGACTAAAACCTAAGACTGGGATTAAATGTCATGAATTGTGAAAAACTGAGTTTAAATATTTATTTGGCTAAGGTAAACTTCCAATTTCAACTGTATATGTTGTCTTGCCCATTGACACTCAGAGTGGGACACATACACAATCCATGTCTCAATTGTATCAAGGCAACAAAAAAATATATTTAACCTGTCTCCTCCCCTTCAACTACACTGATTGAAGTGGATTCATAGCTTTCACCTTCAGGAGGAGTTCCAATTTTTTTGTACACACAGTGTATACCAGAGAGTAATGGACAAATTAAAATTCCCTGCAGGTCGATACTGTGTTAGAGATTGATCTGCTGGAGTCCTCTGGTGTTATTCCTAGGTTTAAATTATGGCAACGATGGGAGATAGACTCCCACACAGACCAAGAGCTGAGCTGATATTTTCTCCAAGCATGCACTTGGTCAAGATCGAAATGGCTAGTGATACAAAGATTGCGTCCCAATGATATCGCCTTCCTCCTGATATTTCCAAAACGCTACATCCACCATTTTATCACATTTGTGTTTTTTCACCAGAAATTATTCCTTTTGGGTACCTTCATGTGTGTTTAAAAATATTACTGTACTCAGATTTTTATTTCATAGATTTTAGGTGTGTATTAAAATCGTTTTTTTGCAGAACGCTATAATCCATTGTTTAGCTAGAATGGAATGTTCGCGGCGTGTATTTAACTGTGATATGTGGTTGTAGCACCTAGCTACCTTAAGACGAATGCACTAACTGTAAGTTTCTCTGAAAAAGAGCATCTGCTACAGTAAATTACAAAAATGTCAAATATAAATGTTTTACATACATATTCATTTTTGTTGTTGTATTGATGTTACAAATGTATAATTTGTACAGTTATTTTTAAAACATGTACAGTACCAGTGAAAAGTTTGGACACACCTGCTGATTCCTGGGTGATTCTGGTCTCCACAATCCTCCGACCTCAACCCAAATGAGATGGTTTGGGATGAATTGGACCGCAGAGTGAAGGAAATGCAGCGAACAAGTGCTCAGCATATCTGAAGACCCCCTTCAAGACTGTTGGAAACGCATTCCAGGTGAAGCTGGTTGAGAGAATGCCAAAAGTGTGCAAAGCTGTCAAAGGAAAAGGGTGGCTACTTTGAAGAATCTAAAATCTAAAATATTTTTTGATTTGTTAAACACTTTTTTGGTTACTCCATGATTCCATAGCTTTGATGTCTTCACCATTATTCTACAATGTAGAGATTAGTAAATAAAGAAAATCCCTTGAATGAGTAGGTGTGTCCAAACTTTTGACTGGTACTATAGTTAATTTTTACATTTGATTGTGTATCACCTAACAGTATTACTTTTTTTCTCTCTGAGAGTGCTGCGGATATACAGTATAGCGTTTTGCAAAAAAACATGACAGAGTTTAAATAATATGTCTGTCACTGAACAACCCCATGCCATGATTAGATAGTGAAAAACCCAACTATTCTCTTTCATAAGTTATTTTAACAATAAAAGCGATTTTATCGACATTTATGAAAATGGATATATAGCGTTTTGGGAAAAAACTCTTCAAGTGCGTACTTCAGAAGAAAGGAGAGCATGTTGAGACACAACCAACATCAGGAGGGGGACTAGATCTGTTCAGGTGTGCCACAGACTTAAGCTGTGCTCTCAAAAATAAACCTATTTTGCTCAGACCAAAACATATCGGTAGTCTTTTTATTTCTGACTATGGTTCACTGTTAAATCATGTGAGAGAGTAGCTGTTTGCCAATTAAGTCCTTCCACACTCAGGTGGAAACCTACTGAATAAGTAATAGAATTGTAAGGAGAGGAGAGGAGTATTCACACTCTCCCTCTAACTAACTGCCTGTTGCTTGGTGGCATGCTCTAGTGTTGTGTACGAGAGCAGCTAAGCGACAGTAATATGACTGTAATATCAGACGGTTGGCGTCCGGCCTGGGCTGATTAGTGTAGCCCAGGGTCTGACTTACTGTGTGTTGCCTTTGCTGAGCATCCTCTCTAATCTGCTTTAGGTCCCAATTAGCAAAGACACAAGGCATCTAGTGAGAACCCTGAGCTGCAATTATACAGCATAAAGTATTGGACTGCTAATGTTTTGGCTCTCGATTGCGCCATATGCTACAAACACAGAAAAAAGTTCCCATTTGTTTTGTTGTCTGGGAAATTGAGTGTGTTGTGTATGTCTGATCTAGGGAAATCTAGAGTGCTTTTTCAGGCATTTTCTTCTGATGCCAGCAGCCTAAGCTCTATCAGACCTCCACCAATTTGGTTCACACCAAAAACCTTCATACAAACAACACAAATTTAGGTCATACTCTAAAAATGTTATTTGCTTCCCCTCCCTAATTCAGCAAAACTCAGTCGTAAGCAGAACTTGAAATGCTTTTTAAAAGCACCTAACGTCTCTCTGGTTTCTTCCCTTCCTCTCTGTGAGGCAGCCAAGTGTCTGCATGAATGAGCATATTGATCTGTTAGGTGCCATGCAATAGCCTCCTGCGTGTTTTTCCTCCTCTGTTTCAGTGCTGTGGGAACAGGTGGCACAATCCTCCTCTATAGCTATGGGTTTTTCCTCAGTCTGCCTTGGCACTATAACATTATAACATCGCACTATAACACAATAATATTTTTTTTGTTTTACCTCACTAATGATGAGTTCAGATTTCAATGGCACTAGCATTAGCCTGCTCTATAGTTTATGTTTATAGCTGTGTATGTTTTACCTTAGGTGATGCTAGCATAATGCTGTTAGATATAGGTGCCATGGCACTAGTCCTAGCCTCCTCTGTAGCTATGGGGTTTTCCTCAGGTGCCATAGCACTAGCACTAGCCTCTTGTATGGCTGTGTGTTTTCTCTACTATGCTAATATAAAAGTGCCAAAGCACTAGCAATAGCCTAAGCTATATCTGTGTGCTTTTTACCTCAGTATTCGCTGTACACTAGCACTATGGCACTAGCACTAGGCCCCTCTGTAGGTGAGTGTTTCTCCCATCACTATTCACTATACTGTTCAGTTGGGTCGTTGTTTATTAATTTCTCAGTAGAAATCTTACCAGAGAGCCATCACACCACCACCCAGATGTTCTCACTACAATGGAGAGAGACCCTGGACCACATATTGAATTATCAACCAGAGCTACAACACACCTGTGTAATTAGGCTTTCAAGTTTTTAGCCTCAGGTTTTCTAGAGGCAAATCATCGGGGGAAGCACGCAATTGACTATCACATGACTGGCTTAGAAGTACCCAAGTACTCTCACCCCCTAAAATAGGTTATGAATAATTACAGTAATAATAACATCTCCTGTAGCAGCTACATGACAGACATCTGAAATCCTGCATAATTCTCACTTATGTACGGAACTCACAGCCTTTTACCAGTTGAACAAATACCAGTATAGTTCTCAGTGAAACAATGTAGGCTGTCTTCTACAGAGAGCCACTCGTGACACACACATCAGATACACTCCAACCTAATTACACTATAAATCCATGACTGACACTCTAAAGGCACATTTTACAACATTGTGAAAGATCAGGGAGCCTCCACCCAGCTCTGACACCCAACTAACACCTGGGTTCACCTCACATCGCCTCAACTGAAGGCTCCAGACCCACCCTGTGACTTTTCCTGGTTGTATAAGACATAATGTTGCTACTCCCACTTGTAGACAGACCCTGGGTTCAAATAGTATTTGTTTCATTTCACATTTTTCAGTCGTGCTTGATTGAGCTTGTCTGGTACTGACTAGCAATGGTGATAGTCCCAAAGGTGCAAACCCTGCATATCCAGCACAAATACTATTTGAACCCAGGTCTGCTTCTATTTACAGTAACAAAAACTGTGCTAATTCTTCTTGGCATTAGATCCATTGGGTGCATTACTAATGGTTGTGATTAAAAAGAAAATGTATTCTGAAGTGTAACAGTTATACGATCCTCTCACCACACTTCAAAGCAGGAATTAATGGAATTAGATGGTCAATGCTTAGAAAATGTAAACCGATTTAATCAGAAGCTGAAACTAGGACACGCTGAAACAAAGAGTCATTGCGTAACCTTTGGACATGGTTTGAATGTCTTTTGCCCTTCCAGTCACCCAGACACTGTAGTTATGGCAGCGTTTCCCAAACTCGGTCCTGTGGATGCCAAGGGGTGCACATTTTGTTTTGTTTCTCGCCCCAGCACTACACAATAATGAACTCTTCATCTAACTTATAATTTTTTTAATTAGCTGTGTAGTTCAAGGGCAAAAACCAAACCGTGCACCCCTCGGGTTACCCAGGACCGAGTTTGGGAAACACTGAGCTGTGGTATCAGTTATGAGTCAAGGACTATATTGCAGGGGCTTTTGTATTATGTCTGCAGGAGAAGTATGTAGTTTATGTGATGCATACTGGCAAGCTGAACATGAACACACATACTGACACATTTCTTTCAACAGTGAACAGCAACAATGGAACATTTCCACATTCACCAGACAGAATTTGTCTGCTGTTAACAATAAAATGCATGCTGTAAATCTGACACATACTTACCAACTGAACAAGGCTAGACCAGCCTGGAACAAGAATAGTGGTAAATTCCCATCCACACTGAAACAGGAATAGAGTTCCCATTACCAGAAATATGTGTAGCTCTTGGAAACAGTTGAGATTTTTTTCCCATAACCATAGTAGTTAACTCCCTCTCCATCTTGTCTCTAGCTGATCACTGGAATGGGATTTAAGTGAAACAATGATATGCATTTATCCTCCAATTCCCTGAGTTTAATCCTGTTAATCTATCTGTAAAATCCCTCAAACTCACACAGTGTATTCCTCCTGCCCAACATTTTCACAGATTTGTATATGTATTCTGTGTCTCTGTATTGTATTGCTTCAGTACATTGGGAGTCAAGTGGATTGTCATACAATAGTTGAAAAAAATACAATTTTCATTACAAAGCAGGGCTGTCAGAGTTTAGACTAGGGCTGTCATTTTAGTGCAAAACAATGTTTTTACCACAATTAATCTCATTGCCTGAAACCGTTCAAAATACACTGAAAACATTTAAAATACACAATCTATTCAGCTAAAAACAACAATGCGATATCAAAACAATTTAACATTGAGGTTAAAGAAAGTGTGCTTTATCAACTTACCTGATTTTGCTTACGGTTACATTGGACAGAATAAAGACGTTAATATTCTTCTATGGCTTTTTGTATAAAAATTCTTAAATTACAGCTCAACAGTAAATCCTGCAATTAACTCGGTACATTTGTTTTAATCATTTGACAGCCCTAACTAAGACACAAGTCACTATGATAATATTTGCAAAAGTAATTCATAATTACAGTACCTAAGAAAGACGCCACTGTGCCTCTTCCTACTCCTACTGGGTCTCCTGAGTGGCGCAGCATCTCAGTGCTTGTGGTGTCTCTACAGACACCCTGGTTCAAATCCAAGCTGTATCACATCTGGCTGTGATTGGGAGTCCCGTGCACAATTGGCCCAGCGTCATCTGCATTTGGCCGTAGGCCGTCACTGTAAATAATAATTTGTTCTTAACTGACTTGCCTAGTTAAATAAAGGTTACATTTAAAAATATATATATCATAAATGTACTAGTACCTGAACAACTACATGTGGAGTATTTTATATAGACATGATATCTTAATTTGCGAACAGCCATCCTATACTGTAGTTAGATTAAGCAGAATAAAGCTCAAATCCCAAACTGTTGACTCTCACTGAAGGCGTAAATATAACACACTTAGGGGATTGTGTGTGTGTGTGTGTGTGTTTGTGTGTATGTAAGACGTCTGTCTTCTTTAAGTAAGACTTCCAGTCTGGCCCCCCTGGGACTAGTCACTGTAATTTATCACATGCTAATTAATAGTTTAAAGCCACACACTCTCTCTGTGAGAGAGAGCGAGAGAGAGAGAGAGAGAGAGAGAGAGAGAGAGAGAGAGAGAGAGAGAGAGAAAGAGAGAGCGAGAAACACACAACAATGAGATCATCACAAGATGCTGGCACCAGTGGAGCCATGAAAGCAAGGACACCACCATATGTTTGGATATATTCAGGAGTGATGTATAATGATTAGAGGACATATTTCTTCTCAAATCCAATTGTTATTTTTTTATTTATTTTTCTCTAGAGGGACATGGCGACTAATGCTATTTGAGTGGAGGGTCTGGTTCCAAGCCTTTTGTTTTCAATATGCTGAGAAATATGGCCTTTTATGAATATCAAACCCTGTTTCACCCACCATGTCAACACCTTGGCGTTCCTTTTTTAAAATATAAATAAATAACTATAGATCCCTATTTTCATGCAATGCAATGAAATTGTGTCAAATAGAAAACCTTGGCTATAATGCAGACTTAAATGAGGGAAAAATCATTGTACGTGTATCATGTATTATTTCTTACATCAGCAATACCTTAGAGCAAACACTTGATGATGTGTTGCTAGAACAGAGAGTGTCTGTGTTCTGTGGTCCTTGTATGTCAATTGCTCCATGGTATCAGCGGTATCTCATGGAGGGATGACCACAAAAGCTAATTAAGTTAAGTAACGGAGGCATAATGTTTGTTAAGAAACACAATCTCAACACTAAGATGATACATCAATCACTGATGTTTCTGCTTTCTTCATTGATTATGTTTGATCTGACAAACATATTGGACATGACTAACATCACAGGGTGTTAATTTATAAGATTATCAAAGAGAATATCTACTACTATAGTATTCTCAAATTCACATTAACATGCAATGTTTTGTTGTAATAATATGTATTTATGTCCCAAATACATTTTGATATAGATTATGCATGGTAGAAATTTGATAATTTATAATGTTTTTTTTTTTTTAAATGTGGGATAATGTGGGATAATGTGGAACTCTCAGAAATGTACATTATGAAAACAGGAGTGCAAATCAGGTTTCGACAACCAGTTTAAACTTACACTAGAGCAACACATTTGAAAAACAAGAAAAACAGTATTTCTACTAGACAAGTAGCTATAACACTTGGGACCACATAGCATACATAGCTCTACTGAGTTGCGGTTAGATCTGGCTTAGGCAGTTGTAACTAAGAAGAAAGGGACAATACAACACACAATGTAGCCAAGACTCATGGATCCCCTAAGGAGTAACTGAGTGTAAACTGGCCATCTTGACTTTAGCACAAGATGAAGAAGTGTGTACCCCACTAACTAACTGACTGAATGAATGAAGACTTAGACATGTAAGTCATACTTCACTTGGATAGTCATGATTTTCAATCTGTATTATCAACAAACTATCTGTTGATAAGTAACTGCGTGCTAAAGTTATGGTTAGGGTTAGGTATAGAATACAGGTTATGGCTAGGATTAGGAAAAGGGTTACAGGTAGGTTTATAGCTAGGATTAGTAGATATTTACTTTAAATGTTACTGATAGTGTTGCTGTCATATACCAGAAGGGACACAGGTCTCTGGTCTTGTACAGCTAAAAACAACATTTTTGTTCCTCGAAAACAAAGTATGGTCAAACAATTTGTCACTTCACTGTCGTCAAGGATGTTCAGTCACCTCCCTGTCCAAGGACTCCACCAATTGCTCAGTTGCCCAGTTGCTCAGTTTGGTTTGGTGGCCAGCTCAAGAAAGAGTCTTGGTGGTTCCAAATGTCTTCCATTTAAAAAGGATGGAGGCCACTGTATTCTTGGCGACATTCAATGCTGCAGACACTTTTTCGTACCCTCCCCCAGAGCTGTACCTTGACACAATCCTGTCTCGGAGCATTACGGACAATTCCTTTTAACTCATGGGTTTGTTTTTGCTGACATGCACTGTCAACTGTGGGACCATATATAGACAGGTAAGTGCCTTTCCAAATCATGTCCAATCAATTGAATTTACCACCGGTAGACTCCAATGAAGTTGTAGAAAGATCTCAAGGATTCTCCACGTAAAAAGGATCCAACTGAGCTCAATTTAGAGTCTCATAGCTAAGGGTCTGAATACCTATGTAAATAAGATATTTCTGTTTTTTAAAGTTGTTTTGTGTGTAGCTTGATGAGGACATTTTCATTCAATCCATTTTAGAGTTAGGCTGTAATGTCACAAAATGTGTTAAAAAGGCAAGGGTTCTGAATTCTTTCCAAATGCACTGTATATATTCGAACTTGCATCCTTAGATGCTCACGCTCATCCGCCATGCCCGTACATAACACCCTAGCATAACTGAAACCTACTTGAAGGTAACAGTGCTGACTGTTGCCCCCTAGTGGCTGGTTTCCAAATCATCTCTCAACATCCTCAGACATGGATAGACGTTGAATATTGACTTGTATGTGTCACGACTTCTGCCGAAGTTGACTCCCCTGCCTGTTCGGGCGGTGCTCGGCGGTCGTCGTCACCGTCCTACTAGCCGCTACCGATCCCTTTTTCATTTGTCTGTTGGTTTTGTGTTATTAGTTTCACCTGTGTGTATTTTGGTTTAATTAGCTTCCCTATATGTAGTAGTTTGACCCACCCTTGTTTTGTGCGGGATTGTCTTTTGTTACGTGTGTACATATTAGGTCGTGGTGTATTTTATTTTCTATACTGGACACCCTGTGGTTTTGGGTTGTCTGGTATTAGGTCCTGCAATTTGGTGTACAGTTTGGTGTACAATAGTAAAGCACTTTACTCCGTTACTCTCTCTCTGCGTCTGATTCCTGCACACCCACCTAGTCCCGTGTGACAGTATGTCAGGTTGGCAGGGTGGGATGTAGCGGTTTGAGGTCAAGGGTTGAGCATTTCCCATACCAAGCTTTGATTCAGCCAGTCAAAATGCTGTTGATGGTGCAACTGTAGAGATTTTTAGCATCCGAGGGCCCATGCTAAATCTTTTCAGCCTCCTGAGGAGGAAGAGCAGCTGTTGTGCCCTCTTCACGACTGTGCGGGTTTGTGTGGACCATGTTAAGTCCTTATTTATGTGGACACAAAGGAACTTGAAACTCTTGACCTGCTCTTACAGCCCTGTTGATGTGGATGGGGACGAGCTATCCCCTCTTTGTCCTGTAGTCCACAACCAGCTCCTTGATCTTACTGACGTTGAGGGAGCGGTTGTTCTCCACACTGCCAAGTCTCTGACCTCCTCCCTCTAGGCTGGCTCAGTGTGGCCGAGGTGTCAGCTTGGTGGAGGTGTTGTTGCCTACCCTCAACACATGGGGACCGGCCCGTCAGGAAGTTCAGGCTCCAGTTACAGAGGGAGGTGTTCAGTCCCAGGCTCTCGAGCTTGGAGGAGATGATGGTGTTAAATGCTGAGCTGTAGTCTATGAACAGCATTCTCACAGTTATTTCCCGTCTGTTCCAGGCGGGAGAGGGCGTGCATTTGAGATTGCATCATCTGTGGATCTGTTGGGGTGGTATGCGATTTGGAGTGGGTCCAGGGTGTCTGCAATGATGTGTGTCATGACCAGCCTTTCAAAGCACTTCATAATTACAGACGTGAGCGCTACAGGGCGATAGTCATTTAGGCAGGTTACTTTGGAGTTTTTGTGAACAGGGACAATGGTGGTCAGCTTGAAACATGTTGGTATTAATGACTGGGACATGGGGAGACTGAAAATGTAAGTGAAGACACTTTCCAGCTGGTCTGCATATGCTCTGCGAATGTGCCCTGGTATTATGTCTGGCCCTGCAGCCTTGTGAGTGTAAATCTGTTTAAAAGTTTTACTCACATCAGTCACGGAGAGCGAGATCACACAGTCATCTGGAACAACGGGGGCTTTCATGCAGGACTCAGTTGTTTTACTCGAAGCGAGCATAAAAAGGTATTTAGCTTGTTTGGGAGTTCTGCATCACTGGGCATCTCACATCTGGGTTTCCCTTTACAATCTGCTATTATCTGCAAGCCCTACCACATCCGAGGAGCATGTAATAGGATTCCACCTTCCTATTCCACCTATTGTCCTTTTGCATGTTTGATGTCTTGTCAGAGGTTGTGAGGCTTTCTTGTAAGTATCCATGTCCGTGTCCCGGTCCTTGAAAGCAATAGCTCTAGCCTTTATCCCAGCTCGGATCCTGCCTTTAATCCATTGATTTTGGTGAGGGTACATACGGGCACTGTGGGAACGACATTGTCGATGCATTTACTGATGAAACCCTGATGTGGTAAACTCCTCAATGTTATTGGATGAATCCCTGAACATAGTCTGTGCTAGTGAAGCAGTCTTGTAGCTTAGGGTCTACTTCGTCAGACCACTTCCATACTGAGCACTTCACTGGTACTTCCTGTTTTTGCTTGTAAACAGGAAGTAGGAGGATGGAGTCAAGGTCTGATTTGACAAAGGAAGGGTGAGGGATGGCCTTATATGCATTTCTATGCTTGTTTATGGCCCTGTACAGCTCGAGGGACCTGCTTAGGCCATTTACTTCTTGTGGTGGGATGTAGACAACAGTGATGGTAACAGATGAAAACTCTCTTCGTAGATAAAAATGATGGCAATTTGCCATGAGGTATTCTAGTTAAAGAGAGGCAAAGCTCAAGGCTTCCTTCATACTTTAAGTAGCGCACCTGTTGCTGTTGACAAAGAGGCACACCCCTCCCCCTTCGGTTTGGCCCGAGTTCACTGTCCAGTGAACCCTAGAGTATTATGCCCATATCACCCGTCTGCAAAGTATCTGAATAGCATAGAATATTACAGCTTTTCATATCCCGTTGGTAGGAAACTCTCAAACAGAGCTCATTCATCTTGTTCTCAAGTGACTGGACATTTGCCAGTAAAATGGAGGGAGGTGCCAGAAAGTTCTCTCTCTCCAACATGGACTCCAGCCTTCCTCCCGCGTCTTCGCGTGCGGCGCTTGGGAAGCCCCAGTGGCGGTCGGTGCCATTTAAGTTGAGGGAGATTACCGTTTGTATTATGAGCATGGTCTTATTTCTATTACAGCATATTGGATGACTGTGATTCATATTCCATTCACCCAGCTCAATGTAACATCGATAGGTTTAAGCTACTACATGACACTCAAATTGTTCCTATAGCGATGATCATAAGGTTGCTACAACCTAGCCTATGAATGAGAGTTTACAACGTAGTTGACAGACAGTGACACACTTCAATACCGCCTTGCACACTCTTGTCTGCATCTAGCTGATCTAGGGTATAATCATTACTTATTTAACCTTTATTTATTTAATTAGGCAAGTCAGTTAAGAACAAATGTTTATTTACAATGATGGCCTACCAGGCAAAACCCTAACCCGGACGAAGCTGGGTCAATTGTGTGCAGCCCTATGGGACTCCCAATCACGGCTGGTTGTGATACAGCCTGGAATCGAACCAGGGCCTGTAGTGACAGTGCCTTAGACCACTGTGCCACCTGTGAGCCCCAACAGTTGCAAATAAGAGTTTCTAATGGACAAATTCAGGTATGTTTGTTCAGTTTGCTTCCGTTTAAGAAATGTTTTTCAACAGAATCTGCGGAATGAATACACCCCTGATCACACTCAAACACAGTTTACTTTCATAGCAGCCACATACAAACAGCATGATCATTCTGTGCGTTGTATAATTCCTTCTCATATCTACACGCTTTCCTCCTCTCACCTATTCCCTTCACTTGTGGACTTCAGTGCACAACACATCAGCTGTCTGTGACCAGGCAGAAAAAAAATACAAACTTTCATATCATAACCGCTAACTGCTACACAGAGCCTACATCATTGTCACCATATTAGTTAACTTCATAGTGTGCATTTGTAAATTCACTCTGGCAATCTACTTTGATTTCAGAGCACTCTCGTCTGAGTGTTCCATAGAGCAGATTAATTTACGAACGCGCAATGCCCGTTGAAAATGACCGGTGTCAGTAAACATTGACTAAAAAACGTAATTAAATGTTCATCAGCGGCACAGTTACACACTCTATTTAACATGAAAACAACCTAACAAGATTTTCTAGGGTGAGTAAAATGGTCAGAGTGAGGTGTTCTCTCATTTGTGTCTGGAAGTAGCTTGCAAACTAGCCAACTTTAGCCAGCTAGCTTGGATGCTTGAATGCCGTTCTGAGGTCAAAAAGCTTAGATCAACCCTTCTCCCTGGCCAGAGCAGGTAGCAGGGTGTGTTCTCTGAATGCTCCGAAAGTGAAAAACTCTGAATTTACGAACTGACAATCTGACAACGCTCTGAACCCGCTAGCTACAATCATGCAGCATGTGTGGCAATTCCTTCACGATTAACAATTCCTTAACCAGATTAAGCTGGTTGAGAGAAAGCCAAGAGTGTGCAAAGCTGTCACCAAGGCAAAGGGTGGCTATTTGAAGAATCTCAAATATAAAATATATTTGGATTTGTTTAACACTTTTTTGGTTACTACATGATTCCATATGTGTTATTTCATAGTTTTGATGTCTTCACTATTATTCTACAATGTAGAGAATAGTAAATTAAAGGAAAACCCTTGAATGAGTAAGTGTTCTAAAACGTTTTACCGGTAGTGTAAAAGCTTAGCTTGACAGTGTAGGATAGCTATAGCCAGCTAGCTAACATAGCACCCCTATCTATTTGAGCAGGTGTTTGAATAGGCTGAACTAGCTAGTGACATTCGCTAGCTAAGTTAAAGTGAAAGGCTTCTGGCTTCTTAATTTTTAAATAAATCCATTTGTTCAAAAGCATTCAACTATTGTCTTTCTCTCTTTGAGTCAACTAGTCAACTACTCACCACATTTTGTGCACTGCAGTGCTAGCTAGCACAAAATATGAATTCTCTGATCCTTTGATTGGGTGGACAAAATGTCAGTTCATGCTATAAGAGCTTTGATAGTTTGGAGGACGTTCTTCGGAAGTTGTCATAATTACTGTGTAAGTCTATGAAAGAGAACCACGAGCCTCCTAAGTTTTGTATTGAAGTTAATGTATCCAGAGGGGGATCAAAATGTGTTTTTACTCAATCTACACCATGGCGCTACCCTACAAAGAGCTGTTGAGGCTACTGTAGACCTTCATTTCAAAGCAGTGTGTTTAATTCAATTATTTGGTAACGTGAATAGATTTAGGATATTCCCTTCCTCCTCTGAGGAGCCTCCAGTGGCCCGAAGCCCGAACAATGGAGTAGGGTCTGGTGGAAACAAGGGAACATGTCACGGCTTATTTCCTCTCTTCGTCTGAAGAGGAGATGTAGCAGGGATCGGACAAAAATGCAGCGTAGTTCGTGCTCAACATGTTTTAATGAAAGACGAATAACGTGAACACTACACAAATACAAAAACACCAAACGTGGCAAACCCGAAACAGTCCTATCTGGTGCAGAGAACAAAAACACAAACATCACCCATGTCACACCCTGACCTAACCAAAATAACAAGGAAAACAAAGAATACTAAGGTCAGAGTGTGACAGAACAGCTGAGTCTGAGTTGAAGTAGGATTCAAAATCAAGGTCGAAGTGGAGGTTAGAAGCTGATTCATAGTTCAAAAGTACTTAGCGGTCATAGATGATAATGGTATGAGCTTCGTGTAAAGAAAGATAAACATGAAAAAAGTCAGCTAGAGCTTGGAAAAGGAAAGGAACAGTTTATTACAGCCAGCAGCTGAGTGGCATACACAACAAAACCTTTACAATGTTAACACTGTCCAGCTGGATAAGGTAAGTGGAAGGACTGAGAAAATGTATAATGTTAGAGAGCCGGAAAAAAAAAAAAAACGAAAATAAATGTTCACCCCTTATTTTCAACACAGAGAATATGTTTAAAAGGACTTTCACCAGTGTCACAGACTTTTGCCTTGCAAAACTATTCATCCCCCTTGGCGTTTTTCCAACCTCTAATTTAAATGTATTTGTATTCATGTAATTGACATACACAAAATAGTCCAAATTGGTGAAATGAAATTTAAAAAAGGACTTGTTGCAAAAAAATTCTAAAACATAAAACATGGAAAAGTGGTGCATGCATATGTATTCACCCTCTTTGCTATGAAGACCCCAAATAAGATCTGATGCAACCAATTACCTTCAGAAGTCACATTAGTTAGATTGCACACAGGTGGACTTTGTGTCACATGATCTTAGTACATGATCTTAGTATATATATATCTGTTCTGAGTCTGCAACACCACCAAGCAAAGGGCACCACCAAGCAAAGGGCACCACCAAGCAAGCACCACCAAGCAAGTGGCACCATGAAGACCAAAGAGTTCTCCAAACAGGTTAGGGACAAAGTTGTGGAGAAGTACAGATCAGTGTTGGGTTATAAAAAAATATCTGAAATTTGAAGATCCCACAGAGCACCATTAAATCCATGATTCAAAATTTGAAAGAACATGGCACAACAAAAAACCTGCCAAGAGAGGGCCTCCCACCAAAACTCACGGACCAGGCAAGGAGGGCATTAATCAGAGAGGCAACAAAGAGACCAAAGATAACCCTGAAGGAGCTGCAAAGCTCCACAGCGGAGATAGGAGTATCTGTCTATAGGACCACTCTAAGCCATACACTCCACAGAGCTAAGCTTTATTGAAGAGTGGCCAGAAAAAAAGTAATTGCTTAATGAAAAAACATGTTTGCTGATAGCCAAAAGGCATGTGGGAGTTTCTCCAAACATATGGAAGAAGGTATTTTGGTCAGATGAGACAAAAATTGTCTGGCGCAAACTCAACACCTCTCATCACCCCGAGAACATCATCCCCATAGTGAAGCATGGTGGAGGCAGCATCATGCTGTGGGGATGTTTTTCATCGGCAGGGACTGGGAAACGGGTCAGAATTTAATGAATGATTGATGGCACTAAATACATGGACATTCTTGAGGGGAACCTGTTTCAGTCTTCCAGAGATTTGAGACTGGTACTGAGGTTCATCTTCCAGCTGGACAATGACCCTAAGCATACTGCTAAAGCAACACTTGAGAGGTTCAAGGGGAAACATTTAAATGTCTTGGAATGGCCTAGTCAAAGCCCAGACTTCAATTCAATTGAGAATCTGTGGTATGACTTAAAGATTGGTGTATACCAGCAGAACCCATCAAACTTGAAGGAGCTTGAGCAGTTTTACCTTGAAGAATGGACAAATAACCCAGTGGGTAGATGTGCCAAGCTTATAGAGACATACCCCAAGAGACTTGCAGCTGTAATTGGCACAAAAGGTGGCTCTACAAAGTATTGACTTTCTGGGGCTGAATAGTCATGCACAACTACGTTTTTTTTGTCTTATTTCTTGTTTGTTTCACAATAAAAAACATTTTGCATCTTCAAAGAGGTAGGCATGTTGGGTAAATCAAACGATACCAAACCCCCCAAAAATACATTTTAATTCCAGGTTGTAAATGCAACAAAATAGGAAAAATGCCAAGGGGGGTGAAACTTTTGCAAGCCACTGTAAATACATTTCAAATTATGTCAATATGTAGATATCTAATATAGTACATGCCTCAACAGGTCATTGTGCTTAAAGCAACATAGTTCGCTGTAAGCCATTGTCTTTATCTCACTAATCCCATTGCGTTATTATTTTCCTACTCCATCTACTCACTCTCTTCATAGCCACGGTCAATATACAGTTTATTCGGAATGTATTCAGACCCCTTGACCTTTTCAACATTTTCTTACGTTACAGCCTTATTCTAAAATTTATAAACAAAAAAAGTATCTTCAATCTACACACAATACCCCATAATGACAAATTATATAATGAATAAAAAAGTATCTTATTTACATAAGTATTCAGAAACTTTGCTATGAGACTCAGAATTGAGCATGGTGCATCCTATTTCCAATAATCATCCTTGAGATGTTTCTAAAACTCCATTGGAGTCCAATTGTGGTAAATTCCATTGATTGGACATGATTTGGAAAGTCAAACACCTGTCTATATAAGGTCCGTGTCTTGACAGTGAATGTCAGAGCAAAAACCTAACCTTGAGGTCGAAGGAATTGTCTGTAGGGCTCCGATACAGGATTGTGTCGAGGTACAGATCTGAGGGAGGGTACCAAGACATTTCTGCAGCATTAAAGGTCCCCAAGAACATAGTGGCCTCCATCATTCTTAAATGGAAGAAGTTTTGAACCACCAAGACTCATCCTAGAGCTGGCTGCCCGATCAAACTGAGCAATTGGGGGAGAAGGGCCTTGGTCAGGGAGGGGTCCACGAACCCGATGGTCACTCTGACAAAGTTCTAGAGTGCCTTTGTGGAGATGCGAGAACCTTCTAGAAGGACATCCATCTCTGTAGCTCTCTACCAATCAGGCTTTTATGGTAAAGTGGCCAGATTGATGGTAAAGTGGCCTAGCACCTTGAAGCATGATGGTGGCAGGATCATTCTGTGGGGATGTTTTTCAGCGACAGGGACTGGGAGGCTAGTCAGGATCGAGGGAAAGATAAACAGAGCAAAGTACATTGAGATCCTTGATGAAAACTTGCTCCAGAGCACTCAAGGGACAACTCAAAGGGACAACCACACAGCCAAAACAACGCAGGAGCGGCTTCGGGACAAATCTCTGAATGTCCTTGAGTGGCCCAACCAGAGCCCAGACTTGAACCCGATCGATCATCTCTGGAGAGGGCTGAAAATGCCTGTGAAGTGACGCTCCCCATCCAACCTGACAGAGCTTGAGAGAATCTGCAGAAGATAATGGGAGAAACCCCCCAAATACAGGTGTGCCAAGGTAGCGTCATACCCAAGAAGACTTGAGGCTGCAATCGCTGCCAAAGGTGCTTCAACAAAGTATTGAGTAAAGGGTCTGAATACTTATGTAAATGTGATTTCAGTTTTTTGTATTTTACAAATTTGGTCAAATTACTATAAATTGTTTTTGCTTTGTCATTATAGGGTAGTATGTATATTGATGAAGGGGAAAAAATGGTTTAATCCATTTTAGAATATAAAAGGCTATAACATAACAAGATTTGTAAAATGTCAAGGGGTCTGAATACTTTCTGAATGCACTGTACAACTGTCACGGCGAGGAGAAGCAATGCGTTATCTATCCCCTTTGTGCCGCTTGTGGGAGTCCATCTGTTTGTTTAAATAGCAGGCATGATAAATGCAGCGCTACGAAAATTATGCATAACTCTAGAGGAACGGGAACTGCATTTCTTAGCTTATCTCCCAGTCTTGCTATTCATCTCGCTGCATTGGACATGTATCCACACCACTACCGAGGTAAATGATTAGCCAAGAAAGGCCCAGCTCTTTCTGTTTTCATTCATATTCCGTGCCAAAACTCTCACCGGAACTTCTTTATTTATTTTCTGTGTATACATACTCCATGCATGGATCAAGATTTTAATTTAGAAAATATCATCAGCCCTCATTCACTGGGCTTAACAATGGACTGATAATGAGACTGGGGAGGAATGCCAGTGATTGTCATGATATTCAATTATAGTCCGACTGAAGGACGGCTTATACCCATGAATATTGTTCCCCCTATTTCTCCCCGTTGGCTTGTTTATTTTTGTCACATTGAATTCAGATATTGTTGGATGCTGTATTGTACTGTTGCCAGAGTCTATTGTAGTTTGGAGTGTGAAAAAAAGCTGTCCCTAAATATACGTATCAACATTCTTTTGGTATTCACCCAAGTACTGAGGTGGAGTATGATAATTCGTTTCTATGAAATCACCACTTCACCTGACTAACATGCAGGGGTGGGGTTCCATATACATATCCCATACTTACATACCATGCATAAAAGCCAGGATGCATGTGCCTTTATGGAGGTACGCAGATGTGCGATTCATGGAATTTATAGGCGACAAAAACAGTCCATCAGGAAAGAGGGAAGGTGTCTAAAGGAGGGAGGGTGAAATTGCCTGCTAATGGTCTCTCTCTCTCCGCAGCTGTGTGAGGCTGAGGTGCAGCTGTATTGGACTGCATCCTAAATGACACCCTTTTCCCTACATAGTGCATTACTTTTAAGGACACTACTCTAAGGGCCCTGGTCAAAAGTAGTGCACTATTTAGGGAATATGGTGCCATTTGGGATGCAAGTAAGTCTGGGACACTGCTGCCTGAGACTTAAAGAGATGTGGCCCACATGAGGATCACAGCATCCATAACACCACTCCCATTTCTCCCTAATTTTTGGCCACAAAATATTCATTTGGAACAGACCTGGAAAGACACGATACAGCTGGATGTTGGCTAACAGTCATGTAATGTGTTCTTAGTCTACTGTGTCTTTTGTACTAAGGAACTGCATGACTGAAAGTTGGATGAGGTGAGTAACACATGATTTGCCACAGTATGGCCTAGATATTAAGGTTGGATAAATTGCTGGGGAGAGGCCTTGCAGGTGACTGATCACCACAATATGGAGAAAAAATATGTCTGGTATCTTCCATTTAGTTTTTTTCACAATGTTTATTTATAAAAAATTAAATAAAATCAACTTTATTTAACCAGTTAGGCAAGTTGAGAACAAGTTCTCATTGGCCAAGATAAAGCAAAGCAGTTCGACACATACAACAACACAGAGTTACACATGGAGTAAAACAAACATACAGTCAATAATACAGTAGAAACAAGTCTATATGCGATGTGAGCAAATGAGGTGAGATAAGGGAGGTAAAGGCAAAAAAGGCCATGGTGGCAAAGTAAATACAATATAGCAAGTAAAACACTGGAATGGTAGATTTGCAGTGGAAGAATGTGCAAAGTAGAAATAAAAATAATGGGGTGCAAAGGAGCAAAATAAATAAGTAAAATAAAATAAATACAGTAGGGAAAGAGGTAGTTTGTTTGGGCTAAATTATACAGTGGGGAGAACAAGTATTTGATACACTGCCAATTTTGCAGGTTTTCCTACTTAAAAGCATGTAATTTTTATCATAGGTACACTTCAACTGTGAGAGATGGAATCTAAAACAAAAATCCAGAAAATCACATTGTATGATTTTTAAGTAATTAATTTGCATTTTATTGCATGACAGTATTTTATACATCAGAAAAGCAGAACTTTATATTTGGTACAGAAACCTTTGTTTGCAATTACAGAGATCATAGGCTGTCGAAACCAAGGCTGTCGAGTCTGCCGATGAGGATGTGGTGATTGACACAGTCGAAAGCCTTGGCCAGATCAATGAATACGGCTGCACAGTAATGTTTCTTATCGATGGCGGTTAAGATATCGTTTAGGACCTTGAGCGTGGCTGAGGTGCACCCATGACCAGCTCTGAAACCAGATTGCATAGCAGAGAGGGTATGGTGAGATTCGAAATGGTCGGTAATCTGTTTGGCTTTCGAAGACCTTAGAAAGGCAGGGTAGGATAGATATAGGTCTGTAGCAGTATGGGCCAAGAGTTTCCCCCCCTTTGAAGATGGGGATGACCGCAGCTGCTTTCCAATCTTTGGGAATCTCAGATGACACGAAAGAGAGGTTGAACAGGCTAGTAATAGGGGTGGCAACAATTTCAGCAGATCATTTTAGAAAGAAACGGTCCAGATTGTCTAGCCCGGCTGATTTGTAGGGGTCCAGATTTTGCAGCTCTTTCAGAACATCAGCTGACTGGATTTGGGAGAAAGAGAAATGGGGAAGGCTTGGGCGAGTTGCTGTGGGGGGTGCAGTGCTGTTGACCGGGGTAGGGGTAGCCAGGTGGAAAGCATTGCCAGCCGTAGAAAAATGCTTATTGAAATTCTCAATTATAGTGGATTTATCAGTGGTGACAGTGTTTCCTATCTTCAGTGCAGTGGGAAGCTGGGAGGAGGTGTTCTTATTCTCCATGGACTTTACAGTGTCCCAGAACTTTTTCGAGTTAGTGTTGCAGGAAGCAAATTTCTGCTTGAAAAAGCTAGCCTTTGCTTTTCTAAATTTCTGCTTGAAAATGCTAGCCTTGGCTTTTCTAACTGCCTGTGTATAATGGTTTCTAGCTTCCCTGAAAAGCTGCATATCACTGGGGCTGTTCGATGTTAATGCAGAACGCCATATGATGTTTTTGTGTTGGTTAAGGGCAGTCAGGTCTGGGGAGAACCAAGGGCTATATCTGTTCCTGGTTCTAAATTTCTTGAATGGGGCATGCTTATTTAAGATGGTTAGGAAGGCATATAAAAAAAATATGGGAGATGAGATCAATATCCTTCCAGGATACCCCGGCCAGGTCGATTAGAAAGGTCTGCTCGATGAAGTGTTTCAGGGAGCGTTTGACAGTGATGAGTGGAGGTCGTTTGACCACTGACCCATTACGGATGCAATGAGGCAATGATCGCTGAGATCTTGGTTGAAGACAGCAGAGGTGTATTTATTTAGAGGGCAGGTTGGTTAGGATGATATCTATGAGGGTGCCCGTGTTTACGGCTTTGGGGAGGTACCTGGTAGGTTCATTGATAAATTATGTGAGATTGAGGGCATCAAGCTCAGATTGTAGGATGGCTGGGGTGTTAAGCATGTTCCAGTTTAGATTGCTTAGCAGCACGAGCTCTGAAGATAGATGGGGGGCAATCAGTTCACATATGGTGTCTAGAGCACAGCTGGGGGCAGAGGGTGGTCTATAGCAGGCGGGCAACGCGGAGAGACTTGTTTTTAGAGAGGCGGAAGTTCAAATTGTTTGGGTACAGACCTGGATAGAAGGACAGAACTCTGCAGGCTATCTTTGCAGTAGATTGCAACACCGCCCCCTTTGGCAGTTCTATCTTGTCTGAAAATGTTGTAGTTAGGGATGAAAATTTCTGAATTTTTGGTGGTCCTCCTAAGCCAGGATTCAGACACAGCTAGAATATCCGGGTTGGCAGAGTGTGCTAAAGCAGTGAATAAAACACATTTAGGGATGAGGCTTCTAATGTTAACATGCATGAAACCAAGGCTATTACGGTTACAGAAGTCATCAAAAGAGAGCGCCTGGGGAATAGGAGTGGAGCTAGGCACTGCAGGGCCTGGATTCACATCTACATCACCAGAGGAAAAGAGGAGGAGTAGGATAAAGGTACGGCTAAAAGCAATGAGAATTGGTCGTCTAGAACGTCTGGAACAGAGAGTAAAAGGAGGTTTCTGGGGGCGATTAAATAGCTTCAAGGTAAAATGTACAGACAAAGGTAGGGTAGGATGTGAATACAGTGGAGGTAAACCTATGTATTGAGTGATGATGAGAGAGATATTGTCTCTAGAAACATCATTGAAACCAGGAGATGTCATCGCATGTGTGGGTGGTGAAACTAATAGGTTAGATAAGGTATAGTGAGCAGGACTAGAGGCTCTACAGTGAAATAAGCCAATAGACACTAACCAGAACAGCAATGGACAAGGCATATTGACATTAAGGAGAGGCATGCTTAGTCGAGTGATCAAAAGGGTCCAGGGAGTAGTGAGGTTGGTTGGGGTCACGGCGATTCAGACAGCTAGCCGGGCCATCGGTAGCAAGCTAGCATAGGATGGAGGTCTGTTTTTAGCCACCTCGTGTGTTTCCATCGGTAGGATTAGTGGGGTTTCGTGTGGTAGAGGCGATCAACCCAATTCACCAAAAAAATAGATATAGTTATAGAGGCCCAAGAAAGATAGATGTCCAATACATCTATTCAGATAGCAGCCGATAAGACAGCTAACGATTAGCGGACCGCAGATGGGCTTTCAGGTAACGACGCGACGGAGGAGCCAGCCAGATAACTCCCTCGTGCAGATAACGTCGGTAGTCCAGTTGTGAAGGCCCGGTGGGGCTCCGCGTTGGCAATAAAACGGGTCCGGATAGGTGATTTTAGCCCAGGAGTGACTGATGGAACTCTTCAGCTGGATAGCTCCGGTATAATTGATGTTTGCTCCGGGATCGACGTTTCTTTTTTTAAATAAATTGGTGAGACGGGTTGCAGGAGAGTGTTTTGAAGATGAGTTTATGAAAAATAAAAATATATATAAAAACGTATGCGAAGAAAGTTGTAAATATATATATATATATATACGACAAGACGAGGACAAAAGATGTCTGACTGCTATGCCATCGTTGTGACAATGTGGATTGACTGGATTCTGGACTTCAAGATGGGCCGCACGCAGGTGGTGAGGGTAGGCACCAACACATCTGCTACGTTGACCCTTAACACTGAGTCCTCTCAGGGGTGCTTGCTTAGTTCCCTCCTGTACTCCCTGTTCACCCATGACTGTGTGGCTGCACACAATTCCAACACAATCATTAAGTTTGCCAATGACTAGATGGTGGTAGGCCTGATCACAGACGAGGATGAGACAGCCTATAGGGAGGAGGTCAGAGACCTGGCAGTGTGGTGTCAGTACAACAACTTCTCCCTCAACGTCAGCAAGACAAAGGAGCTGATCGTGGACTACAGGAAACAGAGGACCGAGCACACCATTCACATTGACAGGGTTGTAGTGGAGAGCTTCAAGTTCCTTGGTGTCCACACCACTAAGGACCAATTATGGTCCAGGCACACCAACACAGCCATTAATAGGGCACAAAAACAACTCTTCCCTCTCAGGAGGCTGAAAAGATTTGGCATGGGCCTTCAGATCCTCAAAAGGTTATACAGCTGCACCATTGAGAACATCTTGACTGGCTACATCAAGGCTTGGTGTGGCAACTGCTTGGCATTCGACAGCAAGGCACTGCATACATCCCAGTACATCACTTGGGCCGGGTTCCCTGCCATACAGGACCTCTATAATCCCAAGTGGGGCAGCGGTCTAAGGCACTGCATCTCAGAGCTAGAGACGTCACTACAGACCCTGGTTTGATTCCAGGCTGTATCACAACCAGCCGTGATTGGGAGTCCCATAGGGCGGCACACAATTGGCCCAGCGTTGTCCAGGTTTGGCTGAGGTAGGCCATCATTGTAAATAAGAATTTGTTCTTAACGGACTTGCCTAGTTAATTAAAGGTTAAATAAATATACCAGGCGATGTCAGAGGAAGGCCCTAAAAATTGTCTAAGACTACAGCCTGCCAAGTCACAGACTGTTCTCTCTGCTACCGCACGGCAAGTGATACCAGAGTGCCAAATCTGGAAACAAAAGGCTCCTGAACATCTTCTTACCCCAAGCTCTAAGACTCAGTTCATCAAATGGTTACCTGGACTATTTGCATTGACCACTTGTTTATGTTGCACTGGCTCTATGCACACACTCACACATACTACACTGACACTCCAACACACACATGCATATTGCCACACACACACACACACACACACACACACACACACACACACACACACACACACACACACACACACACACACACTTCACATAAGCTGCTGCTACTCCGTTTATTATATATTTATTTTTATTTATTTTACCTTTATTTAACCAGGTAGGCAAGTTGAGAACAAGTTCTCATTTACAACATATATCCTGATTGTCTAGTCACTTTTACCCCTACCTACATGTACACATTACCTCAACCATCTCAACTACCTCGTACCCCTGCACATTGATACCGGTAATCCTTGTAAATAGTGACGGTATTGTTAGTTTATTGTTTTAATATATCATATTTTTGCGTGCACATTTTCTTACTTTTTAACTCTGCATTTTGAGGAAAGGGCTCGTAGGTAAGCACTTCAGAGTAAAGACTACACCTGTTGTATTCGGCGCATGTGATAATAAAAATACTGTTTTATTTCATTTGACCTCGACAGCCTATCCAAATTATTCTTCATCGTATTATAATCTTCTTCTTCTTCTATTGACCAAACTGAATAATCGGGGGAGAAGGGGCTTGGTCAGGGAGGTGAACAAGAACCCTATGATCACTCTGACAGAGCTCCAGAGTTCCTCTGTGGAGATGGGAGAACCTTCCAGAAGGACAACCATCTCTGCAGCACTCCACCAGTCAGGCCTTTATGGTAGAGTGGCCACTGTTGTGTTATCAGCAAACTTAATGATGGTGTTGGAGTCATGCCTGGCCATGCAGTCGTGGGTGAACAGGGAGTACAGGAGGGGACTGAGCACGCACCCCTGGGGAGCTCCAGTGTTGAGGATCAGCGTGGCAGATGTGTTGCTACCTACCCTCACCACCTGAGGGCGGCCTGTCAGGAAGTCCAGGATCCAGTTGCAGAGTGAGGTGTTTAGTCCGAGGATCCTTAGCTTGGTGATGAGCTTTGAGGGTACTATGGTGTTGAACGCTGAGCTGTAGTCAATGAACAGCATTCTCACATAGCTGTTTCTTTTGTCCAGCTGGGAAAGGGCAGTGTGGAGTGCAATAGAGATTGCATCATCTGTGGATCTGTTTGGGCGGTATGCAAATTGGAGTGGGTCTAGAGTTTCTGGGATAATGGTGTTGATGTGAGCCATTACCAGCCTTTCAAAGCACTTCATGGCTACGGACGTGAGTCCTACGGGTCTGTAGTCATTTAGGCAGGTTGCCTTTGTGTTCTTGGGTACAGGGACTATGGTGGTCTGCTTGAAGCATGTTGGTATTACAGACTCAATCAGGGACATGTTGAAAATGTTGAAAACAATGTGTGTAGATTGATGAGAGAAAAAAACGATTTAATTAATTTTAGAATAAGGCTGTAACGTAACAAAATGTGGAAAAAGTCAACTAGTCTGAATACTTTCCTAATGTAATGTACAGTATAACTCTCACAGTGAGGAGAAACAATGCTTTATCTATCCCCTTTGTGCCGCTTGTGGGAGTCCATCCGTTTGTTTCAATAGGAAGCATGATAGATGCAGAGCTACAAATATGATACACAAATCTATAAGTAACGGGAACTGCATTTCTTAGGTTCTCCCAGATAGCTATTCATCTTGCTGCCTTGGACATGTATCCACACCACTACCGATGGAAATTATTAGCCAAGAAAGGCCAGTGTTTTCTGTTTTATTTTATTTGACAGCCTATTGAAATTCTCCCACAACCTTTTTCCAACTTTGTTTGACACTGCAGTGTCACAAGAGCGAAAATAGTCCTGAATTCTATACAGAAATGTAATTACACTAATGTTTTATGTATTACACCTACTCACTGCAACAGCAAACAAACAAAACTATGACTCTCAGTGCTTGGCTCAGTCCCTCTGGCACAGGCACACACAAGAAAGAGGCTGTTGTGTCTGATGAATACAGTTGAAGTCGGAAGTTTACATACACCTTAGCCAAATACATTTAAACTAATTTTTCACAATTCCTGACATGTAATCCTAATAAAAATTCCCTGTCTTAGGTCAGTAAGGATCACCACTTAATTTTAAGAATGTGAAATGTCAGAATAATAGTAGAGAGAATGATTTATTTAAGCTTTTATTTCTTTCATCACATTCCCAGTGGGTCTGAAGTTTACATACACTCAATTAGTATTTGGTAGCATTGCCTTTAAATGGTTTAACTTGGGTCAAACATTACGGGTAGCCTTCCACAAGCTTCCCACAATAAGTTGGGTGAATTTTGGCCCATTCCTCCTGACAGAGCTGGTGGAACTGAGTCAGGTTTGTAGGCCTCCCTGCTCGCACATGCTTTTTCAGTTCTGCCCACACATTTTCTATAGGATTGAGGTCAGGGCTTTGTGATGACCACTCCAATACCTTGACTTTGTTGTCCTTAAGCCATTTTGCCACAACTTTGGAAGTATGCTTGGGGTTATTGTTCATTTGGAAGCTTTAACTTCCTGACTGATGTTGTCACGCCCTAGAGATCCTTTTTTCTCTATGTTTGTTAGCTCAGGGTGTGACTCGGGTGGGAAGTCTATGCTTTCTATTCCTTTGTTTTGGCCGGGTATGATTCTAAATCAGGAACAGCTGTCTATCGTTGTCTCTGATTGGGAATCATACTTAGGCAGTCCTTTTTCCCTCTTTCATTTGTGGGATCTTATTTTTGCATTGGTTGTTATTTTGCCCTGCAGAACGTCACGTTTGTATTTCGTTTTGTTGTTGTCTGTGTTCATTATAAAATAAATAGAATGAACATGTACCACGCTGCCCTTTGGTCCACTTCTTCCCATGACGATTGTGACAGATGTCTTGAGATGTTGCGTCAGTATATCCACATATTTTTCCTGCCTCATTATTTTGTGAAGTTCACCAGTCCCTCCTACAGAAAGCACCCCCACAACATGATGCTTCCACTCCCGTGCTTCACTGTGGGGATGGCGTTTTTTATGGCGGTTTTGGAGCAGTGGCTTCCTCCTTGCTTATCGGCCTTTCAGGTTATGTCGATATAGGACTCGTTTTACTGTGGATATAGATACTTTTGTATCTGTTTCCTCCAGCATCTTCACAAGGTCCTTTTCTGTTGTTCTGGTATTGATTTGCACTTTTCACACTGGAGTACGTTCATCTCTAGAAGACAAAATGCGTCTCCTTCCTGAGCGGTATGGCGGCTGGGTGGTCCCATGGTGTTTATACATGCGTACTATTGTTTGTACAGATGAACGTGATACCTTCAGGTTTTTGGAAATTGCTCCCAAAGATGAACCAGACTGTGGATGTCTACAATTTTTTTCTGAGGTCTTGGCTGATTTCTTTAGATTTTACCATGATGTCAAGCAAAGAGGCACTGAGTTTGAAGGTAGGCCTTGAAATACATCCACAGGTACACCTCCAATTGACTCAAATTATGTCAATTAGCCTATCAGAAGCTTCTAAAGCCAGGACATCATTTTCATGGAATTTTCATGGAAATTTCATGGAATCATGGAATTTTGCATAGTCAACTTAGTGTATGTAAACTTTTGACTCACTGGAATTGTGATTCAGTGAATCATAAGGGAAATAATTTGTCTGTAAACAAATGTTGGAAAAATGACTTGTGTCATGCACAAAGTAGAACCGACTTGCCAAAACTATAGCTTGTTAACAAGAAATGTGTGGATCGTGAAAAACGAGTTTTAATGACTTTAACCTAAGTGTATGTAAAATTCCAACTTCAACTGTATATATATGGCTCAAATCTCAACGGCAATAAATATTTTGAATCACTAATTGTGACACTAGGCATCATTTGAGTGTTGTCACCATTTCACCAGTCGTCGCAACTTACTTTCAAAGTACTTCATGTTTTTTTCCACTCTCTACTCTTTTTCCCAAACTACTGAAATTATTTTATCCAGTAATGACAACATGGCGTTGTATCTGTGGTGACCTAAATAAATCACTAGTATCTCTCATTTGGAAACCACTCTGGCAGCAATACAAGTTGCTACGCTCGCTCTTAGATTATGAAGGCCTTTGAACTAGTTTCCCCCGACGCCCAGACTGGTTATTAATTCATCCATTCTTTTGAGAAGAGAGAGAGTCCTCATTATCATCCCGGCATCAGAGCATCCCGTGCGAGAGAGTCGCCAAACGAAAAGTCGTCGATTTCACGCTACTGTCTCCACAAGCCTGTCAAATTAAGGGGGTCCTCTCACTACACTTTGAGGTACACTCTACAAAATAACAGAATCAATTAATTATGTAAGATCTTCTCTAAATATTGCATTCATAGCAGAGGGAACCAGTATCCCATATGCATAAGCTACAGTGCCTTCTCTTTCCTATTTGTGTTCTTGAAATCAATCAAAAAGACCTCACAATGGCACAATACAACACAGCTTGTTCAGTTCCAGTCCCCACAATCACACTGAACTGTTCTTCAGACCGTGGAACTCTGCTGTGTTTTCTTAGAGAATGGCCTGAACGAGACGAGGGAGGAGAGAGGAGACGATCATTGATGATTGAATGAGATGCGTGCTTGGACTGGAGAGTGGCTGGGGCCGGATAACATCAAGGGTTCTTGGAAGATGGCCGCAGTTCTGGGAAGTGGGAAGCAAAATAACGTCCATGGGATGGTGAATCTTATACCTTATGTTTTTCAAAAATAGTTTCAGTTCAGTTCCAGACGTAAACATTCTGTTTTTAAGGACCGGAAATTATTTATAGATCTTATTAAGCCACATGTAACAAATGATCGGGCAAACATCTAACTAGCGTATCAATAACCCATAGCTTCCTCAGCAACAACAGTAATAGACAGCACTCTCTGAAATGCATGCAAAAACGTGAGCCAATATGTAGCAGTCAAATAAAATACATTGTTTTGTGAATACATCAAATATTCCACATTCCATTAGTTTAACTGCTAATCACTTTTTTTTGCCACACTGTTTATTTTATTGACCTAATTTTATCAGATGCAGATCCCTGCTATTTTTCTGCATTATTTTGTTTAGTTCTGCCTACCTTTCCCCCTGCAAGGCAAAATACAAAGATAATTAAATTGTGCCCAACAGGACGCTGATCAAACCCATATTCAAATTGGAGATGAAGTCGCACGGTTGGCAGGGAATCTTAATGTTCTGCCTAGATAAACCCTAATTGTTACCATTATAATTCGGGGAATAGCAACAACCGTGCTTCAGTGTGCTGCTATGCGAAATAGTGTACAGCTGTTCTATAACAACATGGAATCTATCCACCATTCCAGAGGGTGCATTGTGATAGAACACTGATTGATTTACTCAGTATTACACTACTGAGTTCTGATGAAAGAAATCAAAATGCCAAGGTTAACATTGTAAACACATCTTCAAATAACCAGAGGGATCCAGCCTGGCGGCTAAAAGCGTTGGGCCCGTAATCTAAAGGTTGCTGGTTCAAATTCCAAAACAACAACTGCTCCCCAGGTGCTGATGATGTCGATTAAGACAGCCTACCAGCCTGCACCTCTCTGATTCAGAGGGGTTGGGTTAAATGTGGAAGGTACATGTATTAAGTTGAATGCATTCAGTTGTGCAACTGACTAGGTATCCCCCTTTCCGTGGAATAAATGGCAAACACATAAAAACACAGAGGTGCTTAGCCTTCAATCATTTACAAAACTTAACAGATAATAATTTTACTTCATGGATTTGGGGGATGTGTTAGTACATAAAACGATACACCCTAGAAGGCCCGAAGACTATGTGTTCACTTAGAAGAGTTAACCTAATTTGTACAGACGTGCTTATCCCCATTAGCCATTTTTAACATTTATGACATTACTAAATCTTGATGTTGTCATTAAATAATATCCACTGTAAGAAATAATGGAGAATTCCGGGTGTTAGGGTGTGAGAGGTGATCCAATGAAAGGCTGCTGGCAACAGTGGAATACAAAGTTCAAGTAACTTCAAAGGGGCATTTTTCATGAAATAACCGATCTTACTGTATGTAAGAATGATTGCATAAA
Organism: Oncorhynchus kisutch; assembly: GCF_002021735.2. Taxonomy (NCBI): domain Eukaryota; kingdom Metazoa; phylum Chordata; class Actinopteri; order Salmoniformes; family Salmonidae; genus Oncorhynchus; species Oncorhynchus kisutch. The sequence continues at coordinate 50,960,810 of NC_034184.2, read as the reverse complement.
TCAGTGGTTGTTTCCCAAATGGCACGCTATTCCCTTTATAATGCACTACTTTGGTCAAAATCAGTGCACTACATAGGGAATAGCGTGCCATTTGTGAGCAATACAATGCCTCAGTGAAATAATTTTCCATAATGCCATAAAGTTCAAACGGTGACACTGCTTAACTTGAGTCTTTGTTGTGATGATGGAAGGATAACTCCAATCTCGTAAACAAATGTTGTGGTCAAGGAGTAAAGATGTGTCCTCTGATTGCTTCAAACAGGGGCAGCTTCCAGACACTCCATGAATCCCAGGTTAACCAAAAAAAGAGAGTGAGAGAACCCAGACTTGCACTTGTGCACACACGTACACACACACACTACCACACGCATTTCGCTACAACCAAAATAACATCTGCTAAACACGTATGTGACCAATACAATTTGATTTGATTGAGTCCCAGGTTAACCACAATAAGAGTTAGAGATCCTCTTCCAACCAGAAGCGCCTCTCTAATCAGCCGGCAGCCCACTGCAAGACGGTAATCACATCCTTAGGTAAAGTAGTGCATTGTGGGTTTTAAAGAGCAAGTGAGGGCAAAACCATATACCAAAGCCATAACCTCAAAGAAAATACACACAAATCAGAGCTCCCATTATCTAATTGAAAATATGTTAAGATCTTGGCAAGGTGGACTTGACTCATTCTTTGAAGAATCAGCAAAGATTCATTGGCGTAATCATTCCACATGTTCACCATCTGTTGTTAGGGATGGAGGTTGAGGGCTGGCCATCAGCTCGTACAAACACAGCCACACTGGAAGGGCTCAACTCAGCATCCAGGCAGCATTTGTTCAATTTCTCTTTTGCCATTAATCCATTACTGTTGTCCACGCTGCACAATGGCTGCCTCGATGCCAGACACAGTGTTGTATTGGGAAGAGCAAACTCTCTGGCGCCTGCAGTACCCACCCCCCTTGAACAGTGTGTGTGTGTGTGTGTGTCCACCAGCGCCAATGAAAACAAATGCACTCCGCACAAACATATCTAAACTCTGGCCCATGCCAGAGGAGTCTCAGTGTGGAAAGTGTCAATAATTGTGTGATATTAGAGGCCTGACTGCTTTGTGTGTTATTGGTGTATTAGTGATGTAATATAGACAGCAGAGGACCATAGAGAAGTGTAATCAAAATAAGACCATCCTTTGTTTACATCTATGTCCACCGCAATAGAGCTATAAAGAAAAGTGAAACAAGTAAATCTATAGGCAAACGCCGTTTCATATCATTGTCACATTTCATTTCACTTTAAAGTCAATCAAAAATGTGTAAGGTTGTCAAAACAGATGGGCTTATTTTCTGCAAATGACCATCATGCTCTGATTTTTAATTGGCAAAGACCAAGGTGCCAGATAATGCAGGTGGCAAGGCATTGTAGTAGCTAGCACTTTATTTTGTCACATACTGCGAGAGAATTATACATTCCACCCTGAACTGCATTGGCACTGCCATCTGTATGCTGAGAGCATCAGGTTCTGTGTAATCTCACTGTTTCTCAAAGCTCGGCCAGCTGAAAATAATGTAACACAGTAACCTCTGGTTTTAATACTAGAACAACCTCTGACAGGTAAGGAAAATGAGTCTTGTCTGAAGTCCATGGGTCTCTCTTCAATTTTGCCCTAAACATTGGCATAACGATGGCCGTAGCAGTTGACATACAGCACAAACAGATCTGGGACTAGAATAAGTTAACTTGGCTGCTCTGATTATCTGTGCTTCTGGAGTGTGTCAATGTAATTAAGGAATATGATCTGAATGGCACCTGGCCTGGATAGGTCTGTTCAAGTTCCCTCCTCAAGGCTTGGACATTGAATGAACCTCTGTATATACTGATGAAAAACATAAATGCAACATGCAAAAATGTCAAAGATTTTACTGAGTTACAGTTCATATAAGGAAATCAGTTAATTGAAATACATTCAATAGTCCCTAATCTATGGATTTCAAATGACTGGGAATACAGATATGCATCTGTAGAAAAAAAGGTAGGGATGTGGATCAGAAAAAAATGAAAACTAGTCAGTACCTATTGTGACCACCATTTTCATCATGCAGCTCGACACATCTCCTTTGAATAGAGTTGATCAGGCTGTTGATTGTGTCCCGTGGAATGTTGTCCCACTCGTCTTCAATGGCTGTGCAAAAATGCTGGATATTGAAGGGAACTGGAACTTGCTGACATACACGTCGATCCAGAGCATCCCAAACGTGCTCATGTCTGGTGAGTATGCAAGCCATGGAATAACTGGGACATTTCAGCTTCCAGGAATTGTGTGCAGATCCTTGGGACATGGGGCCGTTCATTATCATGCTAAAACATGAGGTGATGGAGAAGGATGAATGCTACGACAATGAGCCTCAGGATCTCGTCACGTCATCTCTGTGCATTCAAATTGTCATCGATACAATTAAATTGTGCTCGTTGTTCGTAGCTTATGCCTGCTCATGCCATAAATCCAACGCCACCATGGAGGGCACTCTGTTCAAAATGTTACAATCAGCAAAACACTTGCCCACACGATGCCATACACATTGTCTGCGGTTGTGAGGCCAGTTGGTCGTACTGCCAAATTTTCTAAAACAACATTATGGTATGGATGTTATTGTAGAGAAATGAACATTCAATGATTTGGCAACAGCTCTGGTGGATATTCCTGCAGTCAACATGCCAATTGCATGCTCCCTCAAGACATCTGTGGAATTGTGTTGTGTGACAAAACTTTAGAGTGGGCTTTTATAGTCCCCAGCACAAGCCGCACCTGTGTAATGATCATGCTGTTTAATCAGCTTCTTGATATGCAACACCTGTGAGGTGGATGGATTATCTTGGCAAAAGAGAAATACTCACTATAAATAAGCTTATGTATGGAACCTTTCTGGGATATTTTACTTCAGGTCATGAAGCATGGGATCAACAGTTTAAACGCAACGTTTATAGATTTTTCAGTATACTATAACAAAGGAAACTTGTGTTTGAATCCAGCACGGGAACAAACTTGGTGCCTGATTGGGCAAAATCCTCTCCCATCAGGTTTGATTAAAGGCCTGGTTTTTGGACACCGACCAGATATGCTTAAGGATTAAATAAATAAGAGGAAGTCCTAAGAAGTCATTGGCCTTTTCCACAGAATAAGATGAGGGTTTGAAGTTTGATTTGGTTTCATCCCCAAAGATCAATTGTGGTAAAAATGTGCTCTTGGTCGGTCAGTCTGTTGGATTAGGTTCTGGATGTTATCAATTATTTTCTTCCTGAAATGTCTGTTCTCTGGTCATCCCTCATCTGGTGACTAATGGAATCAAAGGAAATTATGGGATTAATTATTGGCACGTACCAAAACATACCAGGACCATTTCACTTCCTCTCCAATGTTGCTCCCTGAACTTAAATTACATCTCAGAGATTCTCCATTGTCAAATTCATGTTAGCATCAATCAATATCATCTATTTTTCTTCCTGGATCTAGGTAATCCAGAAAATGGATTTCTTTGGAGTGGGGTATTTCCTTAGACAAATCCTCAAAGACACAACCTCTCTCTCTTTTTGGACCAATAGCGATCTTAACCAGGAGGCCAAATGTAAATTTCAGTCAACCTTGGAGTACCTGCATATACTGTAATATTGTTGCAGCACAGCACTGTTACAGGGATAGGCCTACACTGTCTATCTGGATAGAAAAGTAGCTTGTTCTTGCTGCACGTCTGGCTGCTAGCCTTGCAGAGAGTAATGAGGCGTGTGGTAACAGTGCAGGCCATGATCGTGATCTGAGCATGATTTGGCCTCTCTGTGGGCCATCTAGGGTAAACTCTGCAAATAAATGATGGTCTCTTTGAGTCTCAGTGACACACCCTCACACACAACCTGCTACATCAGTAGGTTAAAAGGGATATACATATTTTGCTTTTGACTGTCTCAGGAGACCCCTTTCCCAAAACTACAAACACGATTAAGTGCAAGGACTCCATAGATGTGGTTTGAAACTCAGGACTGACTAAGCTTATACTTGTGCCGGATTTATTTAGGGCTCTCTGAAAACATGTACAGTGATTCAGGACCAACATTTAGTCACAGCATTGATTCCTCCCATTTTCATTAAAACACGCCTCCAAACCCAATTGAAGCTGTTCCCAGAAATGAAATGATTGCATTAAGGCTAACATTAGTACCTGCTTGCGAATCCATTGTGTGCCATGCCTGGCTTTAATTGCTGATGAACTCCATGCTTCCTAGGATTGTTGGAAGAAGGAAAAACGTTTCAGTGTGTGTGTGTATAGTTCCAGTATGTATCCTAGGGCTTATGAGATAACACAGAACATTTAAAAAAAAGAAACAGCAGCTAACATGTGAGCTGAGATGATTAATAACAAACTCCATTATTGAAAGGCCTCACTCATAACATGTTTTACTCTCTCCCCACATAAACAACAACCCTGGGGGTAGAACACAGGGGAATGTAAGCTTTGAAACACCTATGAGGCCTTCAATTAATCCCGAGAGCATGTTATGTTACAGATCCAGGTTGTGTTCCCTCAATAAAACATGTCTGGTTGGCTCCCTGCTGGTGGAAACTGGGGAATGGTGGATGACAAAAGAAACACAGCTGAATTCATACAAGCTGCATACAGGATTCATACGAGCCACAAAGAGGATTCAGAAGACTTTCGCTAGGCTTTGATTCTCCCCCTTAAAAAAATATAAAACAGGGATTTTGAACTAGAAATGAACAATGGGGGTGCAGATATGAAACAGACAATCATAATATCAGTCAAAAATATACAATACCCAGTTTATGCTACAAAAACAACATTATAAGAGATAGGTTATACTTGACTCAGCATTCCATGATGTACATTAAGGCGTTGTTGGCAGAATAGATGCATGCTGTTCGATGTATTATTAATAGAATTCACCAATACCTTTCTTGGTAGTCCCAAAAACACCCGTTGAATATGATTGGTGTGAGTAAACATTGGCAAGAACGAGTGATTTAGTCACGAACGCACTAGATAACATGTAAACAGCCTAACCAGCTCTGCTCGGGTGAGGAAAATGGTCAGAGTGAGGTGTTCTCTCAATTGTGTCTGGAAGTAGCTAGCTAGCCAACTTCAGCCAGTAAGCTTGGGTGCTTGGTTGGGACAAGCATGCATTGGTAGGCAAGCTGCAGAAGGACGAGTGGGCTACTTATTAATCCCCATCTTTTATCAGTGCAATTTTAACGGCAAACTAGCTGAAAAAGTTTGATAATATTTATCTAATGTTCTTTTGTTAGGTTTTTAGCTCATCTTGCTATGGCTTGTATTAGTTGTTGATCATGTTGATGTGCATATAGGGAAATATAGCCTACATTTTTATGGTTGTTTGATCAATAGGACTCTATATTTCCAAAATGTAAGAGGACTACTGTGGTATTTACATATTTGCAATAATCCATTCAGGTGTATTTTGTGGCTTTTACCAAATGCGTTCTAATGATCTAAAGTTGTGCTGTTGCAACTGCCTGTAAACACACAGTCCAGTTCAAACTGAAGGATGACAGGACCGTGTGGCAAATGGCTAGTTTGCATTAAAGGCCAACTGTAGCTCTGACTGGCTAGCCTCTGGTCCTGGATGAAACAGATTTGTTTATTTGCCGCGGTGTCTATTAATTGTCCAAACACATGGCCGCTTTCACATTCTATATTACTATAGCATTTTCACCAATGACTTAGAATGTTTGGGAATTATGTATACAGTACTAAGAATTTATGAAAACGTGAAAAATGACCATATCTTAGTGCTTGCTTGTCAGAATTTTTTTTTTTTAAAGTGTGTCATTCTTCTTGGTGGTGTGTATGAACAGATTATAACAAGATTTCATGCTGCTAAAATGGTTTAAACAATTGTCTAATCTACCAAATTTTCCAGACATTGTTTTTGTAAAAGCATACTACATAGAAAAACTCAGATTGCTTCGAATTAGAAGGACCTTTGGTACTTGTAGAAATTGGTTGATAGCATAGTTTCAGTTCACAAATAGCATTTTGAAAGCTTTTTGGAAGCATAATACACTGAGATATTTGTGGAGTGCACCTGGACAATGCTCATTAAATACTCAGAAGGCATTCACACGCATGGTTGGATAGGACCAATCACCCTTGTGAATCACTGCAGTAAAAAGGATGGCTACGGAGCTACTCAAGTGACTTGTTCATTCGAGAAGCAGGTCCTCTTTCTGATTGTTTTGACATTGGGTCAAGCCAACTGCCTAAAGCCTCAGCTGCTAGTGTCAATATAACTTATATTTAGCCCATATGATTGATTAAACCTACTTCAATGTCAAACTCAACTCGTTTATATTGTAATTGAAAAGGGAAGGAAAGTACTATGTAACATGATTGAGCAATACGTGACACCTACTCTCAAAATAGCCATCACCCCCCTCTGTGAAGCGCAACTAACTTTGGCATTTAGGTCCAGCCATAATTATGTATATCTTCTATTACTTCCTGGATTGTAGTGTCAAGTTTTAACAGGGTAGACATGTGTCCCAAATGCCACCCTATTCCCTATTCCCTATGCCACCCTAGTGCCCTAGATTTGACCAGAGCCCTATACGCCTTGGTCAAAAGTAGTGCACTATAAAATAAATATTCACAATTCAAAGGAGAGACAGGCAAGCAGGCGTGTTTCATTACTTTAACCTTTATGCATCCCTGTTGGGTTTATGAACTATATACTGTACCTGCATCACTCCCTCGTGACTTGTTAGCCAGGTGTACATTAGAAAGGAATTTTCCAGGCTATGTCTGGTGATAATTGGTAATCAAGCTGGTGTAAGCTTCACTTTATTGTTGGTGTTGGTCCCCACCACCTCCGAATGTAACCAACACCAAAAAACTTACATTCGGAGGTGGGGACCAACACCAACACGTTGTCTCCTGGCTGAAAGTCCCTTCACATGAAGTCATTGAGAAGGTGGGGGAAGTTATACATTTATTGAACTTGGTGACATGGAAACCCCACACCCTTGATCCTGCTACACTACCCACACCCCCATCTACAGCTAAGAGCTGGATTCTCCCTTCACACCCCCATCTACAGCTAAGAGCTGGATTCTCCCACTCCTTTGTTTCTCTTTTACCTTTAACACGAGCTGGTTCAGTTGTGGTGGTTAAGGTTAAACAGTGTTTTGAACAGTGGAGGCTGCTAAGGGGAGGACGGCTCATAATAATGTCCGAAATTAAATGGTATCAAACACACATTCATAAATTTCCCAACACCAACACTTTGTCTCCTGGCTGAAAGTCCCTTCGTTGTGCCCCTCTGTTGTACACCCTCGCTTGAGCCTCCTGGACCTCCACCATGTGTTCCCATACCAGGGGCCACAGGGTTGCCATCCTATCTCTCATGTCTCCTATGTGTTCCACCAAGGTTCGGTGGGGCAACGGTTCCCAGACTTCTTTAGCCACGTCCAGCAGTCTTCGGGGTCGTCTCCCATACAGGAGTTCGAAGGGAGAGAATCCGGTTGAAGTTTGGGGCACTTCTCGGATCAACAACATTAGGTAGGGTAGCAACTGGTCCCAATTCTTTCCATCACCTTCAGGGTTTGATTGAACCTTTCCCCCAATCCATCAGTCGGAGGGTGATACACTGAGGTGTTCAACTGGGTTATTTAGCTTGCACAGATCCTTCATGATTCGTGACATGAATGGGTTAGCCTGGTCGGTCAATATCTCATCAGGAATGCCTGCTCGGGGGAACAGCACATCCATATATCTAACGTGCGATTCCCTTGGTGACATTGTTGCGCAGGGGAATGGTTTCCGGGTACCTGGGGGCATAATCCAAAATCACCAGTATGTACTGGTTTCCTCGGTTGCTCTTGGGTAGAGGTCCCACCAAGTCCATTGCAATCCTGCTGAAAGAAAATGAAATAATGGGTAGGGGAATTAAGGGACTGCGGAAATGGGGTTTTGGAGCCACTTCCTGGCACTCAGAGCAACTGTGGTAGTATTCATCCACTGCTTTCTTCACCCCTGGCCAGTAAAATTGTGTCTTAATTCTGTCTAAGTGAGCCCCAAGAAGGTGAGAGTGCTCCAACTGCAGGACAGAGGGTACAAAGGGACGGGGCACCAACAAGAACTCCAGACATTCATTATTCTTTTTCACGACCTGATGCAGCAACTTATTTTTCTATAGAGAAATGGGGTAGGTTATTATATTTTTACTTACTTCTGAAATCAAGTATAACATGCTGTCAATATTTTACTGAATTAGATGACAATTAACCTCTAGCGACGAGCAGAGTTCAACGTTTCCTATTCAAGAAAATCGGAAAAATACTGCAGCTGGAGATTAAGCAATAATTGCAACGGAGGACACCAAGCGACCACCTGGTAGATGTAGTCTCTTATGGTCAATCTTCCAACTTTTTACTTTCTCCACAGGCTTGTCATCCACTATGGTCACCTGCTGGAGAGCGCTAGCCAAGTTGGGATCCTCCAGTTGGGCCGTGCCGAACCGGCCCGCTAGGAAGACGGGCTCTGGTGCCACCTCATGGTCAATTAGGAACATGTCTTCCAGACTTGCCACCTTTCCCTCCAGTCTGGCTTCAGTGTCCCCCTCTGAGAAGGGTTCGGTTGATGCCTGTGGATCCACTTCCCTCCTGGTGTCCCTCCCACCACTCTGACTTCAGCCTCCCTTCTGGTTCCCGATGGTTCTCCACAGTTGGAGGAACTCTAGCACATGCGCACAAGTAAACAATATGAATTAACCCATTCATCACAGTAGGTGATGGAGGAGATATCATATTCTCTACAAGAGAGACAAGATACTGAGAGAGATTTGGATGGAAACACACTGTTGGCTGTGATGAAGCACTGCCCACTGTAGATGGCTGTGAAATTAGCAACAATGGCCTAGATTCAATCCGATCAAGCGTTAATGGGCGACAGCGTACAGCCACATTGGCAGTGTTGGAGGTGGAACTGCTTTGGAGCTGTGAAACCGGTGAGCAGATGCTCTTGTGCTCATTGTCACAAAGCCCCACAATCCCATTTGTCCCACTCGGGTTAGAAGTTGAGAACTAGAACGCGTAGGATACATATAAATAATTACTCAACTTAATTACATCTCACATTCCAGTCTTTGAACTTGTAAACAAGGATTTCTCTTAATGAAATTCAGTGCAGCCAATGGCAATGTCCGCTTTAGGTATAATGCCTGGAGCCACTTGTGGATTTGACAGCTCTAACGCAGTTCCACCTCTGACACCGACAACACGACTGATTAGTGGATATTGGCTAAAGCAAATCTGATTAAATAGAGCCCAATGTTGCAGACAAATACAGAGCTTTACATCAAAACATGCTGAAATCAAGTATAACATGCTGTCAATATTTTACTGAATTAGATGACAATTAACCTCTAGCGACGAGCAATCCCGTATCCGGGAGCGTAATCATAGCCTCAAGCTCATTACCATAACGCAACGTTTCCTATTCAAGAAAATCGCAAATTAAATTAAATAAATATATTCAAACACAAGCTTAGCCTTTTGTTAACAACACTGTCATCTCAGATTTTCAAAATATGCTTTTCAACCAAAGCTACACAAGCATTTGTGTAAGAGTATTGATAGCCTAGCATAGCATTAAGCCTAGCATTCAGCAGGCAACATTTTCACAAAAACAAGAAAATCATTCAAAGAAAATAATTTACCTTTGAAGAACTTCGGATGTTTTCAATGACGACTCTTAGTTAGATAGCAAATGTTAATTTTTTCCAAAAATATTATTTGTGTAGACGAAATAGCTTCGTTTTGTTCATCACGTTTGACTAAGAAAAAGACCGGAAAATGCAGTCACTTACAACGCCAAACTTTTTTCCAAATTAGCTCCATAATATCGACAGAAACATGGCAAACGTTGTTTAGAATCAATCCTCAAGGTGTTTTTCACATATCTATTCGATAATCTATCAGTGGTGGCAGTTGGCTTCTCATCAGAAGCAAACGGAAAAATACTGCAGCTGGAGATTAAGCAATAATTGCAACGGAGGACACCAAGCGACCACCTGGTAGATGTAGTCTCTTATGGTCAATCTTCCAATGATATGCCTACAAATACATCACAATGCTGTAGACACCTTGGGGAAAACATGGAAAACGTAGGCTGACTCCTAGCTCCTTCACAGCCACATAAGGAGTCATTGGAATGAGGCGGTTTAAAAAAATGCGGCACTTCCTGATTGGATTTTTATCTGGGTTTCGCCTGTAACATCAGTTCTGTGGCACTCACAGACAATATCTTTGCAGTTTTTGGAAACGTCAGAGTGTTTTCTTTCCAAAGCTGTCAATTATATGCATAGTCGAGCATCTTTTCGTGACAAAATATCTTGTTGAAAACGGGAACGTTTTTCATCCAAAAATTAAAAGAGCACCCTCTATATTGAAGAAGTTAAAGGAGCATGCTTTTTACAAAGAAACAACTGAACAAAATATTTCAGACAAATGCAGAGCTTTTTGTAATGTTAAACTGCTATCATAATTTTGTTGAATTAGATGGTGAACTTTCCAAATGTCGACAAAACTAAATACACTAGACAAGATGGGATCTTTTTGTGTCTGTAAAATACATTATGTGAGAAATGTTTGTGGAAATGGTTTTATGAGTAAATATTTAGATAACCATCATATTGAAGTAAACTTGGAGTCACGCAATGACGTGTTGTGTGACCCTCCCACTGAGAATCGTCGGGAAACCATGCAGTTTATTAGGCTATAGATGAAATAAGTTAATAAGTAAGAACTTCACAGGGTGGTGAAAGTACAAGGTGATGAGCTTGATGCTCTTTTCCAATACATGTTGAGGGTCTTATTCTGGTGACAAGATCATCAATGCTTGGCTGCCATTTGAGAAATAAAAACAATCTTGATCTTTTGTCCAGAATAATCTCATCATGAATGTAGGCTATATCCACACTGTATCTGCGAGCTGCTGGCTAGAGGGCACGTTTCAATACCAGAGTGGGCACACTTGCCAGAGTTCAAAATGTGATAACTTCAATTTTTTATTTGGTACATGGGAATTAACCGCCAAAGGTATTTGTATGTGTACTACACCACGCACAGTATTTTATCTCAAACAAGTACATTCGATGGAAACACATCTCTGGTGGGAAAATGCACGTATTATTTTCATACAGATTTTAGAATATTTGCATGAAAATTCATCACCAATGGGATGGAAACTTAGTTAATGAAATAACTCTGAAAAAATAGAGTGTGGTGGTATACAATAAGGAATTGTGAGATGCCCCAATGAGCTGTTCCTCTGACAAAGCAGACTGTGCTGTGACTGTGGCCTTTACCTGTCAATGTTGTGCCACATCAGACAGTACCCCAGTTCCAGACAGAGGAAGACGCAGGAAGAACTGTCACAGGATCCCTTATCGTTCTCCACCTCATTGTGGGTGTCAGGACTCTTTTCATTTCTTTGCTCTTTTCATTTCTCTCCCCTATTTTTTCACTTCTCTCCCTTTTTTCACTTATTCTCTCCCCACCTTTCTTTTTTTCTCTGGAAGCTAGGATGGAGGTGAAGGTGAACTATCTGCTAACCTGTGACTGTGGGCCTGGAGTGATAATCAATTCCAACCTGCCGGGGAAAATGGTTTTAATAACGTTGTAAAGGTAACATGTGTCTGCCTTATCACATGTGGCAGATGCATTGGAGGGGAGCGAGAGAATGTAACAGTCGAGAAAAGTAAGGAAATATAAAGAATCAGATGCTGATAACATTCCTCTCCCCAAGGAAGAATGAGTCTGTATTTAAAAATTGCTTCCTTCAGGAAAAGTTGAAGGGATTAGGTTTGGTCACTATTTCTCCTCATCCCCATCTTCCTCTCCTCCCTCATCCTCCTATTTAGCTGTTACCCCCTGGGAGGAGGATTTCTCACTCATAAAGTGCACCCACTCTCACCACAAGGCACACATTCCATTTTCATCTTGACTATCTAGGCCAAATGGCACCCTATTTGCACTACTTTTGACCATCTAGGACAGGGTTTCCCAAAAGGTCCTAGGGCTCGGGTCTGGGTGCATGTTTTGGTTTAACCCTAACACTATACAGCTGATTCAAATTATCAAAGCGTGATGATTAGTTGATTATTTGAATCACCTGTACAGTGATAGGGGGAAAACTAAATGTTCACCCCTTGGTGTCCCGAGGACCGAGTTTGGGAAACACTGCCCTAGCACTACACAGCTGATTCAAATAACCAACTCATCATCAAGATTTGATTATTTGAATCAGCTGTGTAGTGCTAGGGCAAAAAGAGTTTGGGAAACCCTGATCAAGTGAATAGGGTGCAATTTGGAACACATCGTATCTCATTTGGAATGGTGTTAAGAATTAACAAAAAATTCTGGAGAGGACCAGACTTGTTAACTAGTTGCCTTGAGCGCAGCTCCCTAGCAACTCAACAAGCACCAGCTGCTACTAATTACCACTCAACCTCCACACCCGTTTGCAACACTTTAACTAGTTGCCTTGAACGCAGCTCCTCAACAAGCATCAGCTGCAACTCATTGCTAATCAGCCTCCACACCTGTCCTCACTCTCCTTAATCACCAAAGCCACCCCTGAACAAAAACAAACATTCCTCCTCTTTGATTTCACGTCTGAAGAGTTACAGGCTGTGTTGAGTGGTGGTGTCCTGTCCTGTCCTTTCAGACTGTTGGCCTGATGTAGGGCTAGATATGTTTAAATAGTGTAGTAGGGTGGTGGGTTTTTAATGAATGTAAGGAAAGATGGTACAGTATCTGTTGATTTATTTTCCTATTTTCAAGCAAAGTATAAGGGAGTTAAACTCCAGTACAGTTGGTGGAGGTAATGCAATATTTATTGGGATGCCGCCACTGAAGAAGAGTTTCCTCCTCTTTTTTTCTGCAGTTCAAGTTGCATGACACTCTGTCTTACTAGTCTGATCAAGTTTTGCATCACTCCTCTCTTGGTTTCTTCCAAGGATTGCCTGGGAGGATTGCCATCTCAGTAGCCTAATTTCCACGGCCGGATGATGTCTACCTGAGACACCATTTTTTTAAGAGCATGGCCTTCTTTCTAGTGCAGCATATTGGATGACTCTCATTCATTTTCCATTCATCCAGTTCAATGTAACAGCGATAGGTTTTGGCTACTACATGATCATCTAATTTTCCCTATACCCATCAAGAGGTTTCCTAGTTGCACACAGGTCGAGAGACATTTGAGGTCACAGATGGACAGACAGTTACATTTAATACAGCCTTGCAATATCCTTGCCTGTATCTAACTGATATAGGGTGTAGTCATTAGTCTAACAGTTGCAAACATGTTTTTTTGGACAAATTCTGGAATGTTTATCCCTGCTTTTGTTCGATTTGCTTCTGTTTTAAGAAATGTTTTTCAACAGAATCTGCAGAATGAATATACCCCTGACCATGCATAAACACAGTTCACTTTCATAGCAACCACTTTGTATTCCTTGTGACATCTATGTGCTCTCCTCCTCTCATCTCTTCAATGGTGGACATCGATGCACAACACATCAGCTGTAGGTGACCAGGGGAAAAAACATTTTCAAGCCAAACCGCTACACACAGCCGAACATCGTTGTCACCATATTAGCTGAAGTAACGTCATAGTCAGCATAGCTAATAGGACTAATGTGTCAGTAAACCCATTACAATCATGCAGTAACGTTAGTGTACAGTAAGTAAGCAGTTACACCGGCAGGCCCCGGTGGCAAAATTTAGTAAAAGCTTACCTTGACTTGGGATACTTCTAGTATTGTGTTGGAAAGTCATAGCCAGCTAGCTAAAATACTATCCATATGTTTGTGCAGAGTGTTTCAGTAGGCTAAACTAGCTAGCTTCATAAGTAAAACTGAAATTATTAAAAAAATACTTTCTCTCTTGTTTCTCCTTCATTTTGAAAGAAATTCCTTTATTTGAAACTGTTCAATTATTGTCTTTCTCTGAGTTAACTACTCACCACATTTTATACACTGCAGTGCTAGCTAGCTGTATGTCATGCTTTCAGTACTAGATCATTCTCTGATCCTTTAATTAGGTGTACATGTCAGCCCATGCTGCAAGAGCTCTGATAGCTGCAAGAGCTCTGATACATAAGTACTGTGTAAGTCTATTGAATGGGGTGAGAACTATGAGAACCAAGTCAATGTATCCAGAGGAGGATGGAAGCTAGAAAAGACCTTGAATTAGTAGGTGTCCAAACTTTTGACTGGAACTGTTCCGTGCAGTGAATCTGTTATGCAATGTGATTGTATGGGCTAGCAAGTAAGGCCAAATACAGTAAGGCCAAATACATTTTTTTAAATATATTTTTGGGATACTTCAAAGGGCCTTACAATTTCAAATCAAATAGCAAAATGATCCTTGGTATGACCTTAAAACAATTCCATATAGCTTAGTAGAACCCACCCCTCTTCCCCGGCTTAGATAGAGCTTAGACTGTAATGGGTTTTAAAGTCACAATAAGGACACCAAGGCAATCAGTCTGCAATGGAACATGGATTCTTCACATGTACGACTTAAGAAAAAATCAGTTTGTTTCAGTAACATTTGGAAAGGTGGAATAGAGAGAGGAGATAAAGAAAGAGGGTGATCTATTACCACTATTGCAGCCAGACGGTGAAAGAGGGTCATTTCAGCAAATGCCTTTTTTCTCCGCCGAATCACACTTTAAAGTGTTGAGTCATTTTTAACATTCTCATTACACTGCAGACAAGAGAACTTAAGACACACAGGTCTCTTTCTCTCTTTCTTGTCTTTCTTCCTTCCTCTCTCTCTGAGGCATTTCCAACCACCTGCTTTTCAACTCGTATGTGTAAATTGTTACACTGTACGCCTAAAGGTATTAATTACATTAGCGTTTGTTTTTGTAAAAAAATTCAAATGTATCTCCGTTTATAGGTTGCACATGACAACTCTTTTACTTTTGTCTTAGTTTGCTTAGTAGATTTTTTTCACCGGTTTTGTTTACTTCAACTGACATAGCTTTCAATAAAACAAACAGCTTGGCTTTGCCACGTGCTGTCGTTCAAAAGCCAGTTGTGAGGCAACGGCAGCAACAGGCAGTCTATTACACACCTGGGGTTTCCAATAGTAGTGAGACAAAAATATAGGAGTGTGGAGCAAATCAATAGTATTGAAAAGGGGCTGTTTTTCACCCATTCTAAGCTGGGGCCATTGGTGCTTGGGAACCTATCTAGCAATGATGTGCAAAGCAAGTCAATCATAGACAGAGACACTGCACAAATTCACATAGCGAGGTACTGTAGGCTCTTGATCGCAGTGAAATAATGCAACTGCCTTTAACCTTGACATTCAAAGAGAGCTGTGAAGGACTTTTGGCTAACTGAAAAGATCAGAAAAGAATCAAGTCAAATCAAATCAAATGTATTTGTCACATACACATGGTTAGCAGATGTTAATGCAAGTGTAGCGAAATGCTTGTGCTGGTCTTAGTATTTTGTGTTTTCTTTATTGTTTTGATCAGGCCAGGGTGTGACATGGGTTATTTTATGTGGTGTGTTTTGTCTAGGGGTTTGTTGGAGG
Source organism: Oncorhynchus kisutch (assembly GCF_002021735.2). NCBI lineage: Eukaryota > Metazoa > Chordata > Actinopteri > Salmoniformes > Salmonidae > Oncorhynchus > Oncorhynchus kisutch. The sequence continues at coordinate 50,945,180 of NC_034184.2, read as the reverse complement.
TAATGGGATAGTGGTTAGTGGGGTTGTCTAGAATAGTCTATGGCTGCCTGGAGTGGTTCTCAATCAGAGGCAGGTGTTTATCGTTGTCTCTGATTGGGAACCATATTTAGGCAGCCATATTCTTTGAGTGTTTCGTGGGTGATTGTTCCTGTCTCTGTGTTTGTTTGCACAAGATAAGGCTGTTTAGGTTTTCACGTTACGTTTATTTGTTTTTTTATTGTTCATGTTTATCTTTTATTAAACATGTATCGAAATAACCACGCTGCATTTTGGTCCGCCTCTCCTTCGACGGAGAAAACCTTAACATCTAGTTCCGACAATGCAGTAATAAGCAACGAGTAATCTAACCTAACCATTCCATAACTACTACCTTATACACACAAGTGTAAAGGGATAAAGAATATGTACATAAAGATATATGAATGAGTGATGGTACAGAACGGCATAGGCAAGATGCAGTAGATGGTATCAAGTACAGTATATACATATGAGATGAGTAATGTAGGGTATGTAAACAAAGTGGCATAGTTTAAAGTGGCTAGTGATACATGTATTACATAAAGATGCAGTAGATGATATAGAGTACAGTATATACATATGAGATGAGTAATGTAGGGTATGTAAACATTATATGAAGTAGCATTGTTTAAAGTGGCTAGTGATATATTTTACATCAATTCCATCAAATCCCATTATTAAAGTTGCATTATTGGAGTTGAGTCAGTGTGTTGGCAGCAGCCAATCAATGTAAGTGGTGGCTGTTTAACCGTCTGATGGCCTTGAGATAGAAGCTGTTTTTCAGTCTCTCAGTCCCTGCTTTGATGCACCTGTACTGACCACGCCTTCTGGATGATAGCGGGGTGAACAGGCAGTGGCTCGGGTGGTTGTTGTCCTTGATCTTTATGGCCTTCCTATGACATCGGGCTGTGTAGGTGTCCTGGAGGGCAGGTAGTTTACCCCGGGTGATGCTTTGTGCAGACCTCACTACCCTCTGGAGAGCCTTATGGTCGTGGGCGGAGCAGTTGCCGTACCAGACGGTGATACAGCCCGACAGGATGCTCTCGATTGTGCATCTGTAGAAGTTTGTGAGTGCTTTTGGTGACAAGCCGCTGTCTGTGTGGGTGGACCAATTCAGTTTGACCGTGATGTGTACGCAGAGGAACTTAAAACTTTACTACCCTCTCCACTACAGTCCCATCGATGTGGATAGGGGGGTGGTCCCTCTGCTGTTTCCTGAAGTCCACAATCATCTCCTTTTGTTTTGTTGACATTGAGTGTGAGGTTATTTTCCTGACACCACACTCTGAGGAACCTCACCTCCTCCCTGTAGGCCGTCTCATCGTTGTTGGAAATCAAGCCTACCACTGTAGTGTCGTCCGCAAACTTGATGATTGAGTTGGAGGCGTGCATAGCCATGCAGTCGTGGGTGAACAGGAAGTACAGGAGAGGGCTCAGAACGCACCCTTGTGGGGCCCCAGTGTTGAGGATCAGCGGGGTGGAGATGTTGTTATCTACCCTCACCATCTGGGGGCGGCCCGTCAGGAAGTCCAATACCCAGTTGCACAGGGCGGGGTCGAGACCCAGGGTCTCGAGATTGATGACGAGTTTTGAGGGTATTATGGTGTTAAATGCTGAGCTGTATTCGATGAACAGCATTCTCACATAGGTATTCCTCTTGTCCAGATGGGTTAGGGCAGTGTGCAGTGTGGTTGAGATTGCGTCGTCTGTGGACCTATTTGGGCGGTAAGCAAATTGGAGTGGGTCTAGGGTGTAAGGTAGGGTGGAGGTGATATGGTCCTTGACTAGTCTCTCAAAACACTTCATGATGACGGAAGTGAGTGCTATGGGGCGGTAGTCGTTTAGCTCAGTTACCTTAGCTATCTTGGGAACTGGGATGATGATGGCCCTCTTGAAGCATGTGGGAACAGCAGACTGGGATAAGGATTGATTGAATATGTCCGTAAATACACAGCCAGCTGACCTGCGCATGCTCTGAGGACGCGGCTGGAGATGCCGTTAAATGTTTTACTCACGTCGGCTGCAGTGAAGGAGAGTCCGCCGGTTTTGGTTGCGGGCCGTGTCAGTGGCACTGTATTGTCCTCAAAGCGGGCAAAAAAGTTATTTAGTCATACCTCTTTTGTCTGACCCGTTGAATTGTGACTCTACTTTGTCTCTATACTGACGCTTAGCTTGTTTGATTGCCTTGTGGAGGGAATAGCTACACTGTTTGTATTCGGTCATGTTTCCGGTCACCTTGCCCTTGATAAAAGCAGTGGTTCGCGCTTTCAGTTTCTTGCGAATGCTGCCATCAATCTACGGTTTCTAGTTTGGGAATGTTTTAATCGTTGCTATGGGAATGACATCGTCAATGCACTTTCTAATGAACTCGCTCACCGAATCAGCGTATTCGTCAATGTTGTTGTTGGAAGCAATTTGGAACATATCCCAGTCCAAGTTATCGATGCAGTCTTGAAGCGTGGAATCAGATTCGTCGGACCAGCTTTGAACAGACCTGAGCGCGGGAGCTTCTTGTTTTAGTTTCTGTCTGTAGGCAGGGAGCAACAAAATGGAGTCGTGGTCAGCTTTTCCGAAAGGAGGGCGGGGGAGGGCCTTATATGCGCATCGGAAGTTAGAATAGCAATGATCCAAGGTTTTAGCCCTGGTTGCGCAATCGATATTCTAATACGATTTAGGGAGTCTTGTTTTCAGATTAGCCCCAGCTACAATGAATGCAGCCTCAGGATATGTGGTTTCCAGTTTGCAAAGAGTCAAATAAAACTAGTTCAGGGCCATTGATGTGTCTGCTTGGGGGGGAATATATACGGCTGTGATGATAATCGAAGATAATTCCCTTGGTAGATAATGCAGTCGCATTTGATTGTGAGGAATTCTAAGTAAGGTGAACAGAAGGACTTGAGTTCCTGTATGTTGTTGTGATTACACCACGTTAATCATAAGGCATATGCCCCCGCCCCTCTTCTTACCAGAAAGATGTTTGATTCTGTCGGCGCGATGCGTGAAGAAACCAGCTGGTTGCACCGATTCCGTTAGCGTCTCTCGAGTGAGCCATGTTTCCGTGAAGCAAAGAACATTACAGTCTCTGATGTCTCTCTGAAATGCTATCCTTGCTCTGATTTCATCAACCTTGTTGTCAAGAGACTGGACATTGGCGAGTAGTATGCTAGTGAGTGATGCGCGATGTGCCCGTCTCCGGAGCCTGAACAGAAAAAGCTTTGTTTGCCTCTTTTATGACGTCGTTGTTTTGGGTCGCAGGCAGAACACAGGATCCGCTTCGCGAAAGTCATATTCCTGGTCGTATTGATGGTGAGTTGACGTTGCTCTTATATTCAGTAGTTCTTCCCGACTGTATGTAATGAAACCTAAGATTACCTGGGGTACCAATGTAAGAAATAACACGTAAAAAAAACAAAATACGGCATAGTTTCCTAGGAACGCGAATCGAGGTGGCCATGTCTGTCGGCGCCGGAAGTATTTCGGAACAACAGTGCAACGAATAATCATTGAGCATCTGTCAATAATATTGGTTTATTTGGGTGTTTCACCCAAGCTGAATGCACATCCCAAAGGGTACACACTGGTTGAATCAATGTTGTTTCCACATCATTTCAATTAAATGAATAGACGTTGAGTTGACATCTGTGCCCAGTGGGATAGCTGATAGTAGAATGGTCTTTGTTTTCACAAAATAATTGTTCTGCCTTAGGCTTTGTGTCCATGGCATCGCAATAGAAACAGTGAGTTATACATTAGTTCATGGCAGTGGACGGAGTAAAGCAAGGGGCTTGTAAGGGAAGGGATCATTTTTGTTTAACATTGCACCTTAAAACTTCTTTGGGATAGGCGGGAAGCAAATGTCTCAACTGGCCAATTGCCAGGGGAAATGCAGAGCGCCAGATTCAAATAAAATACTATAAAATTCCAACTCTCATTAAATCACACATGTAAGATACTCAATTAAAGCTACACTCGTTGTGAATCCAGCCAACAGATTTTTAAAATGCTTTTCGGTGAAAGCATAAGAAGCTATTATCTGATGATAGCACCAGCAGTAAACAAAGGGGTTAGCATATTTCAACCCTGCAGGCGCAACTCAAAATGCTGAAATAAAATATAAAACATGCATTACCTTTGACGATCTTCTTTTGTTGGCACTCCAATATGTCCCATAAACAACACAGTTGGTCCTTTTGTTAAATTAATTCCGTCCATATATATCCAAAATGTTCATTTATAAAGCAGGTTTGATCCCCCAAAAAAACAGCTTACAAAAAACGCAACGTCACTACAAAATATTTCAAAAGTTGCCTATAAACTTTGCCCAAATATTTCAAACTACTTTTGTAATACCACTTTAGGTATTTTTAACCGTTAATAATCGATCAAATTGTAGACGGGGCAATCTGTGTTCAATACAGGAATGAAAACAAACCAGCGGCACTTTTCACGTCTTGCGCAACTCTCAACAGTGTACCCAGTTCCTAGTTGGCCTACTTCTTCATTGCACAAAGGAATAACCTCAACCAAATTCCAAAGACTGGTGACATCCAGTGGAAGTGGTAGGAACTGAAAACAGGTTCCTAAGAAATATCCCTTGGCAATGACAAGGCAGGGAACAGAGAGAGGCAAAAAAAGTCATTGTGGTTTTGCTTGCTAAATAAGTTCTGTTATACTCACAGACATGATTCAAACAGTGTTTTCTATCCAAATCTTTGAATAATATGCATATCTTATATTCTTGGCATGAGTAGCAGGAATTTGAAATTGGGCACGCTATTTATCGAAAGTGAAAATTCTGCCCCCTAGCCCCAAGAGGTTAAATGATGTAAGATGTTCATGAATGTTTAATATTACAATTTTGTCATTTGAATTTGGCGCGCTTCAGCTTCACCGGGTGTTAACGATTTTGATCCCGGTAATGGGATCGGTGCGCTAAAAGGTTTTAAGAACCTCAATATCTTAGCATAACTCAGAAACCAAGAGCTTTATACAGAATTGAGATGTAATATACACAACAACAGAAACTGACTGATGTCAGAAAGCAAACTGCCAATGCCTCAGACTCAGTCATTCCATCCTGTGTGTAGGTGTGCTTATTTTTGTGGGATCTAGAGTCATTTCCAAACAGCCAGTTCTTCTGCATCTCAGAATTGCGTCCCAAATGGCACCCTATTTCCTATGTAGTGCACTGCTTTTGACCACAGCCCTTTAATCCTTGGTCAAAAATAGTGCACTACATAGGAATTATCATGCTATTTAGGACACAGTCAGAGCCTTGCCATGCAGCACTCCACTCCAGGCACAGGGTGTTTTTAACACAGACACCTGCCATGTGGGAACATGTAAATAGTTACTCTCATAATGTATAACCACAGGGAGGATAAATAATTCACACTTCCAACTACAGCATGCTGCCCATCCTCTCCTCATACTGTACTTTAAGGCATGAAGCTGGACAGTGTCTTTAGTGGTTTCGTCCCAAATACTGTAACGCTATGTTCCCTATAACGTGCAATATGAAGTAAACTATATAAGAAAAAGTGGGGAGACTGAGTAAAGCCTAGCTGTAGAGAGACAACTCCCCGAGGTTCCCATTCCCATCTCCTTCTCTGTCACTACTCCATCCACACAGTGGTCCACAGAGGGGAACTGTCTCACTCTACAAAAAGGCTTTACAAGTCTCCCCTCCCTGAGAAGAGTTTCCATGGCTTGATACATCTTCGCCCCCTTGATAAGCCATGCTGCTGACTATTTTCCCTTAATTCCCACCAATTGGATACCTCCAGCAGTTTCCAACTCCATCTCCCTAATCTCTCTGCCTCTCCCTCTGTGGCAGTCTGATGGTGTTGAGACAGACCCAGAACTCAGCATCAGTGGGATGCTCCAGTAGCTAGCCCCTAAGCCCTCCATTCCTCTTTGTCTGGACAAAGTGGAGGCTCAGCATCAGCAGTGGCAGAAAAACTTTTCATCCTGCAGTCAGTCTCTTGTTCTATTTTTTACACTCTAACTCGTTCTTTCGATCTTTCTCTCAGTCTGTCTCTCTCTCTCTGTCTGTCTGCTGTTTGACTGTTTTCTCATGGATACTGTGGTCATCACACCGTCAGGGGAGTGCAGACTGAACTAGAGCCTGATGATGCTGTGGCAGAATGAAATCGTCCACTCTCAGCCTGTTTACAGTTAAATTCTCCCTCCTGATGTGTGTGTCTGTCTTTCCGGTCCTTGTCTGCAGACGGAAGTGTGCTGTAAAGCAATGGAGAATAACAGGGCACACTTGGTCTTCTCACTCTAAATTTAATCTGTGTGAGTTTCTACATGCCCGCAAAACATGGTGTGACACATTCAGTATCTCCCTTTGGGTGTCAGGCTCTGCTTAATTTAATTTGACTTTGCAGACACCGTAACTCATGCAGATATCTGCCACCCAAGTTGAAAATGATAGGATAATTGTGTATTTCGTCTGAGAATTTACCACAAATACTTATTAAATTTGGTAACATTGAACCTCGCAAAGTAATATGTATTCTGCAATCTTCATCCTCTCAGTAGTCACCCAATGCATCTCACTCAGCCCTCTCACAGGTACAGAATAGCTTTTGTCCGACTGGTATATGTATCTGCCATCATCTCTTTCTTTCACATCCAATATATGAGGGGCTTTATGTTGATCCGGCTCTGGATGACATCTTCTACTGAGGAGATCCTACCTCCCAAGGGATTCGACCCCATCAATAAATCACATAGCATTACCTTAAAAATAACATACAATTATAGCTGTTTTTGGAAATCTATTGTTCCACTGCACTGTGTCACTGACTCGTCTAATCCTTTAGTATCAATATTTCTGTTTATTGATTTCAATATGTCTCCTGCTGCATGAAGAGAGACGAATACAATTCATCAACTCAATGGTGACCTTGTTTCTTCTCATGAAGGGAAAAACAAAAGTAGAAAAAACAAGTGTGTTTTATGCCGTGCATGGGTTGAGTTTTGATTACAGATTGACAGTGTGACATAAAAACATTGTGCTTTGGTTCAAATCTATTTGCAGATATTTTCTGGTTGCTAAAATGTCAGGCAGAGTAGACACTAGGTAGGCAGTTCTTCAGTGCGGTTCTGAGCCTGCCAATCAGTGGACTCTGGTTGTCCCAAATGGCATCCTATTCCCTTTATACAGATGGAGGATCGTAATATGAGCCAGTTTGCAACAGCAGGAAAAAAATCATGCAGCAATAGGAAATGTGAATTATTATGTGGATGTTAACTAATAGACATTTTTATAGGGGTTGATACACAAACCACTGACATTTCTAAGTGGAAATTGCAAACTTCAGAAGCCTTTTAAAACTCAAATGCACTACACTTTTTACATTTCCTGCATTGCAGGAAGGTTCTCCTGCAAGGTGGTGATCAAATTAAGATCGTACATCTGTAGTGCACTTCAAAAGTAGTAGCGAATGATGAAATGCTGAAAGTCTGGTGGCGATACTGTGTGTGTAAGGCCTGCTTCTAAATAGGCCTACCACAGCATTTCACATGCAACATGCCCTGGAGCCAAGGGGAGTTCTGTGCTGGGACATGCACCACTAATAAAGATAAGCATCCCCTCTGTCTGCACTGTTCCACAGCTTTCATGCTGCACAGATGCTGTATCTTAATTTGATCATCCTGTTGTTGCAGGAAATGGAAATGTGTAGTGTATTCTAGCCTTAAAAAGGCTTCTAAAGTTTGTAATTTCCACTGTTTCTGCAGGATTATTTTCCTGCTGTGAGAAACTGGGTCAAATTAAGATATGGTATCAGTAAACATGTAGCTAATATAAAATACCACCAACAATGACAAATGCATAGGCACATTACACTATAACCACAGGTGAGGTGAAATGTGAAATGACGATGGTTCTGTATATGAATAGTCCACTGAATAGTTTGGAAAGTGTGTTTAATTTATGTTCTATTAATGTTTTTTTCTAAATTCGCCCTGCATGAGGACCTACGGACAATCAGCAGAGTAAGTAGAAATGTTATTTAATTTAACTTCGGGCTTCCGGCAGACTATTCCATTAGGGTGTAAATAGCTAGTTCTGTTCCAACATCCACTCCATCATACTACCTAGTATGAGCAATGCATTGGGGATGCATTTTAAGTGGTACTGGTATGGATATTTGAATATCCTATGCCCTCAAACCCATTTTACTGCTCAAATATGTCCAGATTCTTCTGATTCGTTGGACTCTTCTGATTTTCACCACTTTGACTAATTTGAAAGCCCCCTATTCACCTTTGCTTCAGGTTTAGAGTGGTCTGGGCCAAATGTTAACTACAGTGTGACAGCTCTTCCCTGTCTCTCCCTCTCCTAGCTCGCCACTTCCATTAGCACCAGGGGCCCTGGCTGCAGCCCTACCCAGGGGTGTAATTGCGGCACACTGAGCCTGAACACTGGAGAACCAGCAGACAATCACACATGATTACATGAAGGTGAACCCTAATAGATCAATTAGTCAAACATTAACCTAATAAGGAGCTCTCACTCTCTCTCGTGCTCATCTCTCTCTAACACTTTCCCCGGTCCTGACACAGAGAGGATCACCTTTTTTGAATGTATAACCCCCATTATGGTGAACTTTCATTCACAATGTCTTACTATAGAGGACACTGGGACTCTTTATAATGTTCTTATTTGACTGTTATTCTTAAGATCTTTCGTGAAGGCAGGTGTAATTTCCTAATTTTATGTATGTAACTGTCTCATCAAAACAGAATCAGCCAGTAATATGGCTTTGCTTCGTCCTCCACCTTGTCAGCACTCTGCTGCTACCCAGACTAACTACTCAACTCTGCCCTGCGAATTCCATTAGGTCTTTCCTATCATTCTTTATGGTTGCCCATATAGGGCTCTGGTCAAAAGTAGTGCACTATATACAGAATATGATGCAATTGGATTTTACCCTGCTCATTGCTGCCAAAGATAGACAGAGTAATAATCCTATTTTAAGATAAACTGAATCGTTTTAAAAAGAAGAAGAATTTATTGTATTTATTAAGCAAGGTTCTGTTTTTTTGAAAACACAAAATAAAACAACTATACTTAATTGTACAGAAAAGTCATAATCAGACACATTGATATGGAGATGTCCATCATGTATCCATTCAGGGTAGATTATTAACACGGAGAAAGAGAGTGGTAAGCAGAATGATATGACAAACAATTACTCTCTCTGCTGTTTCCACACTCTCATACTCATGTCCCAGTTTTGTAGGCAATCATTTAGCATTTCACACCTCAGAACGAACACTAAACAAAGATCATACCCTTGACATGCTAACCTCTCACCATTAACCAATAACAGGGGAGGTTAGACTGTCTTGGGGGTATGAACTTTTATCCTTAATCTTTCTCACTCATCAAGATTCACGATTCACTGTTGATTATCCCAAATTATGGTATTATCCACATTCATGTAGAAGTGTTTAGAAACATATTATATTCTTATTTACAATAAAAGTGACTCCAAAATGACAACACATTATTCTGAAACACAACCAAAATTAACTGCAAAGGGATAAGGTTAGGGGAAAGGGGGGATATGTAGTCAGTTGTACAACTGAATGCATTCAACTGAAATGTGTCTTCTGCCTTTAACCCAACTCCTCTGAGTCAGAGAGATGCGGGGGCTGCCAGAACAGACATCCATGTCTTCGGCTCCCGTGGGAGGGTTAGCTAACATGCTAAGTAGTTGCAAAGTAGCTAAAAAGTAGTAAGTAGTTGAAAACTTGCTAATTAGCTAAAATGCTAAAGTTGTTGGTGATGAGATTTAAACTTGCAACCTTTGGGTTGTTAGATGTTTGCTTTATACACCAACCCATCCACCCTGTCGATTTTCCTTAACCCTTGTGTAGTATTAACATTCTGTATCCTCCCGTTGTCCTAAGGGTAAAAAATGAGCCGCCTTCACTAAACCCCTAAAATAAAGCAGCTTCATTGAATTTTAAATCCAAAATCCATTTGGTTTTGCATGAAGAAACAAACTTTGTGAATATCTCAGTTTTCCCTCTTCACAGTGCAGAAAGACTGAATTTAATCGTTCCCATAGCAACGATTAAAACATTCCCAAACCAGAAACCATGGATTGATGGCAGCATTCACGTGAAACTGAAAGAGCGAACCTCTGCTTTTAATCAGGGCAAGGTGACCGGAAACATGATCGAATACAAACAGTGTAGCTACTCCCTCCGCAAGGCAATCAAACAAGCTAAGCGTCAGTATAGAGACAAAGTAGAATCGCAATTCAACGGCTCAGACACAAGAGGTATGTGGCAGGGTCTACAGTCAATCACGAATTACAAAAAGAAAACCAGCCCCGTCACGGACCAGGATATCTTGCTCCCAGGCAGACTAAATCACTTTTTTGCCCGCTTTGAGGACAATACAGTGCCACTGACACGGCCCGCAACCAAAACATGCGGACTCTCCTTCACTGCAGCCGACGTGAGGAAAACATTTAAACGTGTTAACCCTCGCAAGGCTGCAGGCCCAGACAGCATCCCCAGCCGTGCCCTCAGAGCATGCGCAGACCAGCTGGCTGGTGTGTTTACCATATCACCTCCACCCCACCTGACACCCTAGACCCACTCCAATTTGCTTACCGCCCAAATAGGTCCACAGACGATGCAATCTCAACCACACTGCACACTTCCCTAACCCATCTGGACAAGAGGAATACCTATGTGAGAATGCTGTTCATCGACTACAGCTCGGCATTTAACACCATATAGTACCCTCCAAGCTCGTCATCAAGCTCGAGACCCTGGGTCTCGACCCCGCCTTGTGCAACTGGGTACTGGACTTCCTGACGGGCCGCCCCCAGGTGGTGAGGGTAGGCAACAACATCTCCACCCCGCTGATCCTCAACACTGGGGCCCCACAAGGGTGCGTTCTGAGCCCTCTCCTGTACTCCCTGTTCACCCACGACTGCGTGGCCACGCACGCCTCCAACTCAATCATCAAGTTTGTGGACAACACAACAGTGGTAGGCTTGATTACCAACAACGACGAGACGGCCTACAGGGAGGAGGTGAGGGCCCTCGGAGTGTGGTGTCAGGAAAATAACCTCACACTCAACGTCAACATAACAAAGGGGATGATTGTGGACTTCAGGAAACAGCAGAGGGAACACCCACCTATCCACATCGATGGAACAGTAGTGGAGAGGGTAGTAAGTTTTAATTTCCTCTGCGTACACATCACAGACAAACTGAATTGGTCCACCCACACAGACAGCATCGTGAAGAAGGCGCAGCAGCGCCTCTCAACCTCAGGAGGCTGAAGAATTTCAGCTTGTCACCAAAAGCACTCACAAACTTCTACAGATGCACAATCGAGAGCATCCTGGCGGGCTGTATCACCGCCTGGTACGGCAACTGCTCCGCCCACAACCGTAAGGCTCTCCAGAGGGTAGTGAGGTCTGCACAACGCATCACCGGGGGCAAACTACCTGCCCTCCAGGACACCTACACCACCCGATGTCACAGAAAGGCCATAAAGAAAATCAAGGACAACAACCACCCGAGCCACTGCCTGTTCACCCCGCTATCATCCAGAAGGCGAGGTCAGTACAAGTGCATCAAAGCTGGGACCGAGAGACTGAAAAACAGCTTCTATCTCAAGGCCATCAGACTGTTAAACAGCCACCACTAACATTGAGTGGCTGCTGCCAACACATTGACTCAACTCCAGCCACTTTAATAATGGGAATTGATGGGAAATGATGTAAAATATATCACTAGCCACTTTAAACAATGCTACCTAATATAATGTTTACATACCCTACATTATTCATCTCATATGTATACGTATATACTGTACTCTATATCATCTACTGCATCTTTATGTACTACATGTATCACTAACCATTATAACTATGCCACTTTTTTTACATACTCATCTCATATGTATATACTGTACTCGATACCATCTACTGTATCTTGCCTATGCCGCTCTGTACCATCACTCATTCATATATATTTTTGTACATATTCTTTATCCCCTTACACTTGTGTGTATAAGGTAGTAGTTTTGGAATTGTTAGTTAGATTATTTGTTGGTTATTACTGCATTGTCGGAACTAGAAGCACAAGCATTTCGCTACACTCGCATTAACATCTGCTAACTATGTGTATGTGACAAATACATTTGATTTGATTGATTTGATTTGATTTCTATTACAACACACCTGTCATAATTGTTTTCTTTACTAAAGTAGATGTTTATTATTATTACTATTATTGCTAATGGTACTGCATAGGTGTAAACATGAATTTGTTAGCAAAAGGTAGCACTTGTATAGCCTAAGAAAGTAGCAGAAATGTGCAGACAGTAGTTTGAATCCATTCTTTAACTTTTTTGACAACATAGTGATATATTCTTATATACTGCACAAAGAGGAATTAAACTACAAAATACTAGTCTTCTCCCATTTTTAACCATTGCCCCCACAAACAAGGTGTATCAACAGCAACAATAAATAAGAATAAAATAATAGAATAGATACAAAAATGTGAAGAACATAGAATTAATTTAATTAGCACATGTAGGACAGTATGCAAGTGTGTGTGCATGGACTTTGCAGATGTATTTCTCACATGTGCAGCACATAGTATTTGTTTTACAGTCCTTCTTTGGGGGGGCAGAATTGGCATCTCTTCCTCTTGCCTGCCCCAGCTGCAGCCTCAGGTGGATCGGGACAAGATTCAGCCCCTTGAACAGCTTCCACAAGCGCTGCAGAGGCTGTTGTGTGGGGGAGGCACTCACTTCTTTGAATGTGTGGGGTTACAAGTGCCTTTTCCAGCTGCTCCAGGAACTCCCTCCTCTTGTTCTGCTTATCAGGCATCCAGGTAGGGTTGATCTTGTTGCTTTTCACAAAGGCATTGTATGAGGACACATCAATGATGTTATGGAAGATTACCAAGGACCAGCAGGAAGTCATCCTCCTGCAGCTGTAAGTTCCAATCACCTTGTCCAGGTTGCCCCCTTGTTGCGAAGAGTGCAGGGAGGAGCTCAAGCTTGTTCTTTCTAACTTTGTCAACCATGGTGATCTTCCTCTTCAGGAGCTGCTGGCTGAGTTCAATGAGTAGCACACATAATCTCAATTTCTCATTGTTTGTGTGTGTGTGTGTGTATATGTGTGTGTGTTTGTCCGTGGTTTTTGTGGTGTGTAAATGATATTATTACTGCCAGGTCAAAAATGACCCTAAGACAATCTTTGTACCCTGGTGGTGTACAGCTTTCAAGGAAATATGAACAAAGGTGATGTTTCACTTTTTCTAATGTTGGGGTTGCTCTCTGAAAAGTCAAAAAAATAATCATATCTGCTGTTAAACATAGTGGCAGGTCATTTTTACCCTTATGACAACACAATAGTTTCCTTAAAAATCCATCTGTCTTATGTAACCATCATATTTGCATTTGCTATGTTACGTCAAGTCTATGAGACCTGGCTGGTTAGTAAATTAAGCTGGGGGTCCCTTTCTTGCAAATTGCTTGATCTGCTGCTACATTGTTGTGGATGTATGACAGGTAAGCTTTCATACAATGTACAGTGGCTGACGCTAAAAAATAAATACATAGTGTAATAAGCTATTTTGTTTACTAAATAGCCAGAATAATGGTGTTTCACTGTGAACATAATATTGCATTGCATTAGGACTGCTGGTGTTTTATTTCCAATGAGCAGGCTTGCATTGTAATAAATTCATACCACACCCATGCATATGATTAAATGGCACTGATGTTCAAGATAGCTTGGTTTTACATCCATCTTCTGCATTGATAACTAATTGATAGGCAATATGATGCAATGCAATTAGATTAGAAGGCTTAGACTACTTAATCCTAATGTAAACTAAATGCAAACACTGGCATATTATAAAGGGGAACATGTCTAATTTAATCATATGCATTCATATCATACAAGAATATACATTTAATTAAATGATACACCACTGAACTATTATGAATGTCTTTCACTCTCATTGCAGATTAGACAGAGGAACTGGAGCCTCCAGATACCAAACACTCAAAATCAGAACCGTGGGGTGGCATCAACACTTTTCCTGTATCTGTGTCTGAATCCTTAACATATTCCGTTGTACAAAAGAAGTCAAGTGGTGTGGTGTGGGGGCTGTGCTTTGGCAAAGTGGGTGGGGTTATATCCTGCCTGTTTGGCCCTGTCCAGGGGGTATGATCGGTGTCTCCTGACCCCTCCTGTCTCAGCCTCCAGTATTTATGCTGCAGTAGTTTATGTGTCAGGTACTTCTCCTGTCTTATCCGGTGTCCTGTGTGAATTTAAGTGTGCTCTCTCTAATTCTCTCTTTTTCTCTTTCTTTCTCTCTCTCTCTCTCAGAGGACCTGAGCCCTAGGACCATGCCTCATGACTACCTGGCATGATGACTCCTTGCTGTCCCCAGTCCACCTGGCCGTGCTGCTGCTCCAGTTGCAACTGTTCTGCTTGCGGCTATGGAACCCTCACCTGTTCACTGGACATGCTACCTGTCCCAGACCTGCTGTTTTCAACTCTCTAGAGACAGCAGGAGTGGTAGAGATACTCTTAATGATCGGCTATGAAAAGCCAACTGACATTTACTCCTGAGTTGCTGACTTGTTGCAACCTCGACAACTACTGTGATTATTATTATTTGACCATGCTGGTCATTTATGAACATTTGAACATCTTGGCCATGTTCTGTTATAATCTCCACCCGGCACAGCCAGAAGAGTGCTGACCACCCCTCATAGCCTGGTTCCTCTCTAGATTTCTTCCTAGGTTTTGGCCTTTCTAGGGAGTTTTTCCTAGCCACCGTGCTTCTACACCTGCACTGCTTGCTGTTTGGGGTTTTAGACGGGGTTTCTGTACAGCACTTTGAGATATCTGCTGATGTAATATCTGCTGGCTATATAAATACATTTAATTTGATTATAAGTCAAATGTACAGGATACACATGGTCCAACGAAATGCTTACCTTTAGGTTCCTTCTCGACAATGCAACAACAATAAGAAATAATATAAGATAAGTATATGAACATAAAGTAAATGGCTAGGTAGAATAATCTTTTACCATGCATAAGTGAGAGACATCAAGGAGATTGACACTCAAAAAGCTTTTTCAGTACATAAGGGCAAATTTTGTCATGACAGCCACAGGTTTTTTATACACAGGACAGGAGTTTGCAGGTTTTTGTTCCAGCGTTTCACTAACACTTCATTCAACTAATTGTGGTCTAAATTGTAGACAATGAATAATTGAACATGGTGTTTGCTGGGCAGAAATAAAACTTGCACACAGTGCAGAAATCTCTCATGGCTGTATTTTAGAATGAGCTTCATATGTTACAATGAGCTGACAATTCTGCATGATATAGAATAACATGTGGATCTACTTCTAAAAGAGGGAATCAAATCAACTGGAGATTAGTTCTCCTTGTTACTGACAGACAGGCACACAGACACTAATCATGGAATGGAAAGCTGAGTATAAGGCTGTATCATCTGCATATAAATGGATGAGAGAACGTCCTACTGCCTGAGCTATGTTGTTGATGTAATTTGAGAAGAGCATGTGGTATAGGATTGAGCCTTGGGGTACTCCCTTGGTGACAGGTAGTGGCAGAGACAGCAGAATTCTGAATTAATACTCTGCACTATTTGAGAGAGGTAGTTAGCAAACCAGGCCAAAGACCCCTCAGAGACACCAAAACTCTTTAGCCGGGCCACAAGAGTGGAAATGTTTACTGTATCAAAAGTTTTGTCAAGTCAATAAAAATAGCAGCACAACATTGCTTAGAATCAAGGACAATGGAGACATAATTTGGGACCTTTAAGGTTGCAGAGACACATCCATAATCTGAGCGGAAACCAGATTGCATACCAGAGAGAATACTATAGACATCAAGAACGTTTTTCCAACTTTTTTGATGAACAGGGCAAAATAGAATTTGGGCTACAACAGTTAATATCAGCTTGACATCCCCCTTTAAATAAAATATGAACCGTGGCTGCCTTCCAATAATGAGAACCTCCCCAGAGAGGAGAGACAGGTTCGGCGATGATAGGAGCTGTAACCTTAAAGAAGAAATGCTCTAAACCATCTGACCCAATGTTTTTTGGGGTTCACTTTTAAGGAGCTCCTTGAGCACCACAGTCTCAGTGACCGCCTGCAGGGAGAAACTTTGCAATGAGGCAAGGGAAAAAGAGGGAGGAGCATCGGGGCTAGTAACATTAGAAGGACTGGAAAATGAGAAAATGTTGGACGGGCAAGGAGGCCTGGCTGGGTCAAATAGGAATCCTGACTCCTCCTCAGCCATGTACTTCTTGTCAGTAACAAGCACATCAACTTCCTCTTAGCGCACGGATCCATTTTTTTTGAGGTCACCCTCTTTTCAATAGAGTTTCATTGGGAATCCAGATTTCTAAGGGACCTTCTTGCAGTTCCTACCGCTTCCACTGGATGTCGCCAGTCTTTAGAAATTGGTTGAGGTTTTTCCTTTGTGTAATGAAGAAGTAGCCCTGTTCAAAACGAGGGTCACTTCAAGTGTACTGTTAGATAGAGGCGCGTGACCAGAAAGGTAGCGTCAGTTTGTTTTCTTCCTGTGTTGAACACAGATCATCCCGTCTTAAATTTTATCGATTATTTACTTTAAAAAATACCTAAAGTTGTACTACAAAAGTAGTTTGAAATGTTTTGGCAATGTTCCCAGGTAACTTTTGAGATATTTTGCAGTCACGTTGCGCAAGTTGGAACCAGTGTTTTTCTGGATCAAAAGCGCCAAATAAATTTGGGATATATATCGACGGAATTAATCAAACAAAATAACCATTTGTGATGTTTATAAGGACATATTGAAGTGCCAACAAAAGAAGCTCATCAAAGGTAAGGCATGATTTATATTTTTATTTCTGCAAGGAGCAGCCAGAGCCGCCAGTCTGCATGGAGCAGCCAGAGCCGCCAGTCTGCATGGAGCAGCCAGAGCCGCCAGTCTGCATGGAGCAGCCAGAGCCGCCAGTCTGCATGGAGCAGCCAGAGCCATCAACCTGCCTGAACTTCCTCTCAGTCCTGAGCTTCCTCTCAGTCCTGAGCTTCCTCTCAGTCCTGAGCTTCCTCTCAGTCCCGAGCTACCGCTCAGTCCCGAGCTACCGCTCAGTCCCGAGCTACCCTTCAGTCCCGAGCTACCCCTCAGTCCCGAGCTACCCCTCAGTCCCGAGCTACCCCTCAGTACCGAGCTACCCCTCAGCACCGAGCTACCCCTCAGTCCCGAGCTACCCCTCAGTCCTTGAGCTACCCCTCAGTCCGGAGCTGCCCCTCAGTCCAGTGGGGCCCTTGGTGAGGGTTACTAGGCCAAGGTCGGCGGTGAGGGTCGCCAATCTAAGGACGCGATGCAAGCGGACTAAGACTATGTTGGAGTGGGGTCCACGTCCCGCACCGGAGCCGTCACCGTGGACAGACGCCCACCCGGACCCTCCCCTATGGGTTTAGGTGTGCGGCTGGGAGTCCGCACCTTGGGGGGAGGGGGGGGGGGGGGGGTTCTGTCACGCCCTGGTCTTAGTATTTTGTGTTTTCTTTATTATTTTGGTCAGGCCAGGGTGTGACATGGGTTATTTATGTGGTGTGTTTTGTCTTGGGTTTTTTGTAGGTCATGGGATTGTGGTTAGTGGGGTTGTCTAGAATAGTCTATGGCTGCCTGGAGTGGTTCTCAATCAGAGGCAGGTGTTTATCGTTGTCTCTGATTGGGAACCATATTTAGGCAGCCATATTCTGTGTGTTTCGTGGGTGATTGTTTCTGTCTCTGTGTTAGTTTGCCCCAGAATAGGCTGTTTAAGTTTTCACGTTACGTTTATTGTTTTGTATTGTTCGTGTTTATCTTTTATTAAACATGTATCGAAATAACCATGCTGCATTTTGGTCCGCCTCTCCTTCGACACAAGAAAACCTTAACAGTATCTTACATGTGTGATTTCATGAAAGTTAGATGTGGGACGTTAGCGTTTAAAAAAAATAAGCCTGTTGACATCTAGTGGAAGCCATTGGAACTGCAATCTGAGCTATTTATTTGTATACCCGTAGACAAGCGTTGAAATGGACTGTGACCTATCGTCAGGTTTTTGCCTGTCATATCAGTTCTGTTATACTCACAGACATTATATCTAACGGTTTTAGAAACTTCAGAGTGTTTTCTATCCAATACTACCAATTATATGCATATCCTAGCTTCTGGGCCTGAGTAATAGGCAGTTTACTTTGGGCACATCATTTATCCAAACTTCCAAACACTGCCCCCTAGCCCTAAGAGGTTTTAAGGGACATGGGCAGCTGTGAGAAGCAGGGTTAATTCTCCAGGTCTTTCACCGTTTTCCAAAACTTCTTGGTATTAGACCCACAGAGAGGGAACTGCTCCTTAAAGTAACTGACTTTAGCCTTCCGGATAGCCTGAATGCACTTATTTCTCATTTACCTGAGCGAGATTCAATCAGCCTGAATATGCATGTGCCGAGCCTTTCACCAAATGGAAATCTTGAGGTGGAGTAACTCTACCAGATCATGGTCAAACCAGGGGCTGAACCTGTTTTTAATTCTCTTTTTTTATCGGGCGTGTTTGTTAACAAATACCACTGAAAATATCAAAAAAGAAGGTCCAAGCGTCTGTTCAAATTTCAGTGTTTGTTCAAGTTGTTGAGAATCACAGCTACCTTTGTTAATATACAATGTTTTTGTAAAAATGTTTCATTCATACGCTTATCAAGTTGTCAGCAATTTACTTTTAATTGATCGTTTCAATATTCAACACATTTTATTTTATATGCAATGGTGAAACACGAGAGGAAAGTGACAAGAAAAAAGTTAGCTAATGTTAGGTAAACAGACACTGCATGCATGTATTGACTGATCATTTAAGAATGCACAAATAACTTGGCTGGGTAGCAAGCCAAGATTGAACAGAACACAGCTGCATTTCCTACATTTTAATCAGATGTTGTCTTGCCTCAAACCAGTCGGCCACAACTATTTTGTCCTGCCAATGTCAGGGAGCGAAATGAACGCATCAGTTGCCATCTGCCCCCTAAAAATAAAATAAAGATTTGCAACATTTGTCACCAGCTGGCTAGCAAGTTCACCAATTCAGGATTAAAAAACTGTACGTGTCTTCACAATTTTACGATTAGTTTGTTTAGTTGTTTATCGCTAAACAGCTGATAACCAGGATGAAATCGACTAGCTATCGGTCTGATCTGAATTTAAAATTCATATGAAAGTAATTTGTCAAACATTTTAACTAAATAAATAAATGTAATACTTATATTTCACAATGTTATTCCTTATTCCCCTGGATCATTTTCTCCCAAGTGGGGACTTCAGTCTGCCATTAATTCAGAGGTTTTGGGAATTTTCGCTTTGTCGCAATACATGTGATAGCCTTCCCAGCGAAGGGAACAACAAAGTATCCTCCCATGCGTTTAGTGAAAGTGGGTATCTTTAACGGTGTTATCTCAGGGGAGAGATAATAGGGGAGTCATCCACCTCTCACAGCTAAATGAGGCCAGGCAGGTTCTGTAAACAAAGGAACAAATGACAATGAATCATGTGGCATATATGGTGTTCCAAGTTTAATAATCAGTATTGATTACTGTTACGTTACAGAAGTAGGAACAACTGCTGGAGGCGAGGTAGGGGCAGTCTGGACTCAAAGGAACAGTTCACTTCACGCTCCCTCTCTATTCTTCTCTGTTGTAATTCCCTTAGAATAAATTGCACTTACCCAACTCTTTTTTCTGTCTGAACGAGGTACTGTATACAGTAGTGTAACCTTGGCTGCCTTGCAGGCACAGAGCGCATTAGCCTTGGGGGCTGTTACTGCTCTGATAAAAAAATATAGAATCTGTGTTTTGTGTTTGCAGTTTGATGTTTCTGTGTGTGAGAGGAGAGAGAGGGTTTTACCGACTAGTGTGCCACGTGTGCTGGTTATATGAACCACAACCACACCAAGGGGAATTGAACTACGCTCTAAAACAATAACATCACTGCGTTGAACAGAGATGAAGAGGAAGGAAGCAAAGACTTAAATCATAAGTGACCTCTGACCTGTATTGTGGCGTGCTGCAAAGGGTGTTCGGCAAAGAGGAGCTGGTGGGTAATGGGAAATGAACAGTGCTGGGGGTTATTCTGAATATGAACATGGAGTCTGTGACTCCTAGGTTTCTCTCTCTCGCTCGCTTGCTCGCCTGAGGCAATAGCTGGGAGATTGAAAACCAGTGGGAATTGTTTGATTGGCGCACACACACTTCCATGGTGATCTGAGAACATAGAGAAAAATACAATACAAGTTTAAGATACAGCATCTCAGTTCAGTCTGACTTATATACAGTCGTGGCCAAAAGTTTTGAAAATGACACAAATATACATTTCCACAAGGTTTGCTGCTTCAGTGTCTTTAGATGTTTTTGTCAGATGTTACTATGGAATACTCAAGTATAATTGCAAGCATTTCATAAGTGTCAAAGGCTTTTATTGACAATTACATGAAGTTGATGCAAAGAGTCAATACTTGCAGTGATGACACTTCTTTTTCAAGACCTCTGCATTCCGCCCTGGCATGCTGTCAATTAACTTCTGGGCCACATCCTGACTGACGGCAGCCCATTCTTGCATAATCAATGCTTTGTCAGAATTTGTGGGTTTTTGTTTGTCCATCCACCTCTTGAGGATTGACCACAAGATCTCAATGGGATTAAGGTCTGGGGAGTTTCCTGGCCATGGACCCAAAATATCAATGTTTTGTTACCCGAGCCACTTAGTTATCACTTTTGCCATTTGGCAAGTTGCTCCATCATGCAGGAGAAGGCATTGTTCGTCATCAAACTGTTCCTGGATGGTTGGGAGAAGTTGCTCTCGGAGGATGTGTTGGTACCATTCTTTATTCATGACTGTGTTCTTAGGCAAAATTGTGAGTGAGCCCTCTCCCTTGGCTGAGAAGCAACCCCACCAATGAGTGGTCTCAGGATGCTTTACTGTTGGCATGACACAGGACTGATGGTAGGGCTCACCTTGTCTTCTCCGGACAAGCTTTTTCCCGGATGCATTCGGAAAGGGGATTCATCAGAGAAAATGACTCAGCAATCCAATGCCTGTACCTTTTGCAGAATATCAGTCTGTTCGTGATGTTTTTCCTGGAGAGAAGTGGCTTCTTTGCTGCCCTTCTTGACACCAGGCCATCCTCCAAAATTATTTGCCTCACTGTGCATGTAGATGCACTCACACCTGCCTGCTGCCATTCCTGAGCAAGCTCTGTACTGGTGGTGCCCCGATCCCGCAGCTGAATCAACTTCAGGAGACGGTCCTGGCGCTTGCTGGACTTTCTTGGGCGCCCAGAAGCCTTCTTCACAACAAATGAACCGCTCTCCTCAAAGTTCTTGATGATCCGATAAATGGTTGATTTAGGTGCAATCTTACTGGCAGCAATATCCTTGCCTGTGAAGCCCTTTTTGTGCAAAGCAATGATGACGTCACGTGTTTCCTTGCAGGTAACCATGGCTGACAGAGGAAGAACAATGATTCCAAGCACCACCGTCCTTTTGAAGCTTCCAGTCTGTTATTCGAACTCAATCAGCATGACAAAGTGATCTCTATCCTTGTCCTCGTCAACACTCACAGCTGTGTCAACGAGATAATCACTGACATGATGTCAGCTGGTCCTTTTGTGGCAGGGCTGAAATGCAGTGGAAATGTTTTTGGGGATTCAGTTAATTTGCATGGCATAGAGGGACATTGCAATTAATTGCAATTCATCTGATCACTCTTCATAACATTCTGGAGTATATGCAAATTGCCATCATACAAACTGAGGCAGCAGACTTTGTGAAAATTAATATTTATGTAATTCTCAAAACTTTTTTCCACGACTGTACAGTACAAATCCCAACTGAGAATGTATACATGAGGATGTTTCACAATATTTTAGATAATACAAACCTGTCCAGTATTTACAAAACTATTGATTGGAAATTCATCAATTGATCCCTACTCCGGTAGACAGAATAGTCCAGTATAAGTTATTATGTGTGAACCCTTGGCAACAATATATTTCATGCTCACTTTCAGACCGCCATAATTGCACTATTAAGTTATCAACGCTTAGTAAAAGCCTACATTCCACACCCAGCACAATGAAGTACTAAAATAAATATACTGCTGGCAATATTGTGAGGCAAAATGGCCCACTCAATAAACAGATGGATGTGAATGGACTCATCACATGCTGACAGTGGGACACTTCAATACCCCACAGAAACCAGGCACATGTTATATAATTCTTAGCACTGGACTAAAGTGCAAACAACCAAAATTTGCATGATCAGTGTTCAGTGTTCAGAGACAAAAAATCCTCCCCCCCATAGATGTGTTTCTATATACATCAGCGACACACCTTTACAATTTCTGGCCTGTGTTGAAAACTCCATGGTGCGTCTCCTCATCCCAGCCCTCCTCAGCCTGGTGACTCACACAGATGGCCCTTCTCAGGGACCCCCTCCCTGGGTACTCCTCCGCAGGTGTTAGGGTTCTGTCCTTCTCCCGTTGGAACCCCTCCATCGTTAAATAATTACCTCTCTAGTCTGCCCTAATTCTTTCTTACCCTTCTCTTTCTTGATGACACTACCCCCCTGTCTCTCTCAACATCTCACCATAAACACCTGTCTACAATAACAGAAACTATAGAACAATACTACAGTAGTATGCAACAGTGTGTAATCCAATGTGTCCACTAGGCATATGTTCATTTTTCAGAGTGAGGGAATTTTAAAGGGAAAGTTCAATGGAATAAGGAGGGAAAAGAAATTGGGAGATATTAGGAATTCATCTTGACATTCCATGTCAATCCGTCTGTAATCGTGTCTCCGCAGAACCATAAGAGAGAGAGAGAGAGCTGCTCTGTACTGCTCTGTAAAGGAAGATCTTTTGGAAAGTTCAGCAAGGATTAATTTGGCACAACGCAGGGAAGAGATGGTAGCAGGCAAGGATAAAAAAAGAAAAAAAAGTTTCTTTGTGAGAGTAATAGCTCTCAGCCGTTCTACTGTGCAAACTGCTAGAGATTATAGGATTTATTCTGAGAAACGATTTGGAGCTTTTCTGCTAAACAAACACATCTGAAGATGACTCTTCTGTATAAATCCATAAATGCATAAATACAGAGTGACTACTATACTCTTTATTGCCTAAGACAGCAGAACAGGAGATAAATAATTGTCATAATAGTATGTGTCAAACTGGTAGGCCAACATGACAGTTTACAGTAGCGCCAAAAGTATTGGGACAGTGACATTTTTTTGTTTGGTTTGGATTTTAAATAACACCGTAAAAATTGTAAAAAATATCACAGCACTTTCTGTGTGTAGTGCCCCCATTTTTGGGGACCAAAAGTATTGAGAAAAATTCAGTTATACAGTAAGTGTATTAAATATCATACCCTTAAGACATGCTAACCTCTCAACATTACAATAACAGGGGAGGTTATACTTTTTATTGCGGGGGGGGGGGGGGGGATTTGTGAGTCTAACTTTTTCACTCATCATTATTCACGATTCATTCAGGATTGTCCGTAATCATGGTAGCATCCACAGTCAAGTGGAGGTGTTTAGAAACATATTATATTCGTATTAACAATGAAAGTTACTCCAAACTGACACAATATATTATTTGCCATTAATTTATACTGGGCACAAAATAGTCTGAAACACAACGAAAAGAAAAAAATGCATACAACAAATTTGAGTCACATGCTTAATGTAGTCATTGTGTGCTAGGAATATGGGACCAAATATTAATCTTTTGACTACTTTAATAGACATATAAGTACATTTGTCCCAACAATTTGGTTCCCTAAAATGTGGGGACTATGAACAAAAAGTGCTGTGATTTCTAAACAGTTCAACCGAAAATGAATTAAAGCTGACAGTCGGCACTTTAACCTCATAGTCAAATCCAATGTGCTGGAGTAGAGCTCTAAAACAACACAACATGTGTCACTGTCCCAATACTTTTGTAGCTCAATGTGTATTAATGTTGTATGGAAATAAGTAAACCAAAAATATACACTGAGTGCACAAAACATTATGAACACCTGGTCTTTCCATGACATATACTGACCAGGTGAAAGCTATGATCCCTTATTGATGTCACTTGTTAAATCCACTAGATCAAGTGAAGGAGACAGGTTAAACAAGGATGTGTTCTTATTGTTTTGTGCACTCAGTGTATTCTATAGTAATTCGTGTAGTGTTTTTGTAGTATCCTGTGGTATTAACTATAGTGTTTTTGTTTTTTGTCATAAAAATTGAGGCTGAAAACAGTGTAGTCTATACTTGGCATGCATTTATGGGTGGCACAAATTGAGACATGGGGGAGGGGAATGGGCAGGGTGAATGCTGTCGTATTTACTATAGTTAAAAAAGCGTAGTGTTTTTGCTGACTGTTGTAGTTTTACAGATATTACTGTATTATTTACTACTGTGTTTCTTTTGCGGATAATACTGTTTTCAACACCCAGTTCTTGACAGTTCTTGAAACCCTGTTCAAAGGCACTTAAATCTTTTGTCTTGCTCATTCACTCTCTGAATGGCACACATACACAATCCATGTCTCAAAAAATCCTTATTTAACCTTCATCTACACAGAATTAAAGTGGACTTAATAAGTGGGATCATAGGGATAATAGTTTTCACCTGGATTCACCTGGTCAGTCTGTCGTGGAACGAACAGGTGTTCGTAATATTTAGTACACTCAGTGTATACTACAGTTTTCTTTTACCAAAGTATTTATACTACAGTTAACTGTAAATGCTACAGTATAATACACTATATTACATTAAATACTACAGTAAATACTACAGTTTATTCACTGTAGTCTTTCTGTCGAGTTTAGTCCGCAAAACACGATAGTGGGTTCTGAAAATATTAAATATCCTTAATCATGTCAATGAGGGAGAGAGGGGAATGTAGAATGTTTATATTCCATTAGGATATGTTATTGTTAGCCATCAGCGAACATATCGGAGGAGAAGAGCCAGTCTGTTACAAGTCAACATGACAGCCATGAGTTGGGCAGGAGTGAGGAATTTGGGCAGAGGTCAGGTAGCAAGAGAGGTGTATTGGCTGTTCAAATGTGTAAGGAGGGGGCTCAGCATAGGATAAAGGATTAAATACCAGTACCTGTGTGAATGTTTTTTTGTCTGTTCAGCAGTCTGACCCTTTGAGTGAATGAACTTTGTTTGAGCTTTTATAGTATTTACCCTGTTATTTAGAACCTAACAATAGTATACTATAGTCGTTTTTGTGTCCTTGTGCATGTGTGAGCCTTCTATCAAGCCCATATCTACTACTCATCACACCTCCAATTTGAGAAAACCACCCTGCTGCCTTAAGGCTGAATGATTGGTCTTGTCCTATTGTGCACTCTCAAAAAAAAGGGTTCCTAAAGGATTTTTCGGCTGTCCCCATAGGATAACTCTTTTTTTGGTTCCAGGTAACACTTTTTGGTTCCATGTAGAACCCTCTGTGTAAAGGGTTCTGGATGGAACCAGGACCAGCCCCCAGGGCCTCCAGGCCAGTGGCCCAGGAAGAAAGGCTGTCCTGTGACTCCTCTGTTCTTCCAGGGGCCCTCTCGAGACCAGGGAGCTCAGATTTCATGGAGGGTATGGAGCTAGGAGGTCGACCAGGTTAGCAAACAGACATTTCCCTCCAATTTCATGGTACATTTGCCAGGAGGAAGTGATGGGGATCCAGTTTAAATCCTTATCATTGAGATCCATGAATCAGAGGGCTTTCTGGTCTACATGTGCTCTCTCTCTGTCTTTCTCTCTCACTCTCTCTGTCTGGGCACACACCAAAGCTTTCACACACCACTCTCCATGGTTCAGTGAGAGTGATCCTCCCTCTCACCACACCCACTCTCATTGATACAAACCGTCTCTTCAGATACACACACCAACCAGATGTTTCACACAAAGCTAAGGGGAAGAGCCTTTAGGAGGGGGAGTGAAGGATGGAGGATGGTTGAAGAATGGTTTGACTCCCCGCAATTTGTTTTCTCTCACTTCCACTAAGATTTATGGTCATATTTTTGTCAATGACAGTCACAGCTTCCTCCCTGGAATTTGCGCCGGGCCTCATGGGTGAAAGAAATGAGAGAAGAGAAAGGTTCCTCACCCTAAAACAGGTGAATCAGAATCAGCCTCGCCTCGCCAGGCTGACTGACTGGCTGGATGGAGTGGAGAGAGAAGAGAGAGTGGGACAGATTGAGAGAGATAGAGAGATAAGGGGGAGGGGATGGAGGGAGAGTTAAGATCAGCCTCACCTTGCACAACTGAAGAAAAAAATACCCCACACAGCTCACAAGGATGGAAAGCATCAGCTTTTCATATCAACACACTTTCACCAAGAGAGCCTGGGTCTGTGGAAATGCCTTACAGGTTAAAGAGAACGGACTGAGTTCACTAATCAAATCAACTGGCGATTGATTGGTTGTGGGTCGTGACTTCAGAGTCTGCTGTTGATAATAGAACTAGAAACCATTGAGCGTTAAACATTTTTTTATAGAGCATTATGCGGAATGTGTTGGGAAGGAAAGGGGGCATTAAACATTCAGCATAGCTGTTAGAGTATGAGTAATGATAGGACTACGCTGGAGCATGGACAGCTTTACAGTCATGTGTTAAGATTGACTGCCCGAGGGGACTGTATGACACACTATGACAGATAGAGTGGACATAATAAAGTCCTGTTATGTACATACTGTAAGACCAAGATTTAAGACCAGGATGATTTATGAGGATATTTTCACTTCTCTGTCACTTGAGACAACTGTATATGATTCACTATTCATCATTGTTTTCTAGTCAGTGATGCCACTCATTTCACTGCTAACTGGGACCTGAGTTGTGCTGTCACTGGATAAAACAGGATAAAACATCACAGGCCAGGAGGTGTTTAGTGTGATAGCACTGGGATAGAACGTGTATGCTTCAGAAATGCACCCTATTCCCTATATAGCGAACTACCTTTGCCAAGAGCCTTATAAGCCTTATTTAAAAGTAGTGCACTATAAAAGGGAATAGGGTGTCATTTGGTACCCTAGCAATGAGTGTTGAATTAACACCCAGGTGGATCCTCTCAGATTCTGTTTGGTTTAGTGATACTGTGCTCCATCAAAAGCAGTGCTGGGGAAAACTCTTTGGTGTACAGAGCAAGGTTCATTCAGAGGGGAGTCTTTAGCGTTTCCTCTATTTTGCAAGGTCCTATAAGGTGAGGATAAGAGCTATACTGAGAGCCAGGGAGATTTTACACAGTTTGACTCCTCTGACTTGATTCATGTGGTTCTCACCCTGAGAGAGAGAGGACATGAAGAGAAAGAGAGAGAGAGAAGGAAAGAGAGAGAGAGAGAGAGAGAGAGACAGAGTTACATGGAAAAAGAGAGACTGAGAGTTACATGGAGAAAGAGAGACTGAGATGACAGGGAGAAAGAGAGACTGAGATGACAGGGAGAAAGAGAGACTGAGCGAGAGAGAGAGAGACAGAAAGAGGGAACGAAAGAGTCAAAGAAACCAAAAGAGGGAAGGACAGTTACAATATATCTGAGAAAGAGCGAGACAGAGAGGAGAGAGTTACAGTTACTTCATACCTCTATCCAAACTGAGGTGAATACTCCCTCTCTCCTCAAACACAGAACATCACCTCTCCCTTCAGAACAGTTGGATTCCTTCAACATGTCTCGCCTTTCATCCAGGAGAAGATTTTACCTAACAACTTCTGGCAGATTCCTCTAGAAATATAAACTGGGCCAGTGCCAGCTTTACTAAAAACCTGCTGGTTCCCTGAGAGTGAGTTGAACTTCATAAATTTGACTATAGTCTTTATGGCTGTCTGAATCATTACCTGTCCCATTAGACTGCTGGCCAGCCTCGTCACGTGACAGCTCGGAGCCAACATTATAGTGTTATATTATCAGCCAGAGCATTGGTTCCCAAATGTTTTATAGTCCCGTACAACTTCAAACAATCAACCTCCAGCTGCATACCCCCTCTAGCACCATTGTCAGTGCATTCTCAAATGCTGTTTTTTTGGCATCATTGTAAGCCTGCTACAGACACACTATATGATACATTTATTAAACATAAGAATGAGTGTGAGTTTCTCACAACCCGGCTCGTGGGAAGTGACAAAGAGCTCTTATAGGACCAGGGCAGAAATAATAATATAATAATTATCAATAATTCTGCTCTTTATTTAACCATCTTACATATAAAACCTTATTTGTTCATCAAAAATTGTGAAATACTCACCACAGTCTGCAATGTTGGGTTGTATTGGAGAGAGTCTCAGTCTTAACCCTTGTGTAGTATTAACATTCTGTATCCTCCCGTTGTCCTAAGGGTAAAAAATGACCCGCATTCACTAAACCCCTAAAATAAAGCAGTTTCATTGAATTTGAAACCCCCCCCCAAAAAATGCATGAAGAAACATGTCATTCATCACAAACTTTGTGAATATCTGGGTTTTACATCTTCACAATGCATTTAATCAGAGGACACCATTAGTTTTTATTACAACACACCTGCTATAATTGTTTTCTTTACTAAAGTAGAGGTTTATTAGTATTATTATTGCTAAAGGTACTGCATAGGTGTAAAACATTTTTTTAGCAAGAGATAGCACTTGTATAGCCTAAGAGAGTAGCAGAAATGTGCAGAAAGCAGTTTTGAATACATTTTATTGAAGGGAAACAATAACTTTTGGCAACAAAGTGATATATTCTTATGTAGTGTACAATGAGGAATTCAACTACAAAATACTAGTCTTCTCCCATTTTTTTTTTACCTTTGCCCCCACCCACAATGTGTATAAACAAAAACAATAAGTAGGAATAAGATAATCGATACGAAACAAAAACATGAAGAACATAAATCAATTAACTATAATTAGCACATGTAGGACAGTTATGCAAGTGTGTGTGCATGGACTTTGAAGATGTATTTCTCACATGTGCAGCACATAGTTTTTGTTTTACAGTCCTTCTTTGGGGGGCATAATTGGCATCTCCTCCTCTTGCCTGCCCCAGCCTCAGGTGGATCAGGACAAGATTCAGCCCCTTGAACAGCTTTCACAAGTGCTGCAGAGGCTTCTGTGCAGGGGAGGCACTCCCTTCTTTGAATGTGTGGGGTTACAAGTGCCTTTCCCAGCTGCTCCAGGAACACACTCCTATTTTCTGCTTAACATGCATCAAGGTAGGGTTGATCTTGTTCCATATCACGAAGGCATTGTATGAGGACACATTAATGATGGTATGGAAGATGACCAGGGGCCAACCGGCAGTCATCCACTGTAAGTTCCAATCACCTTGTCCAGGTTGTCCACACCGCCTTTGTTGTGGTAGTAGTCCAGGTTGATGGCTGGCTTCCTGTCTTCACGATCACTGATCTCAGCCATTTTTTGCAGTGTGCTCAGGAGGACCACATTCTTCTTCCTCTTTGGGAGGTAAGAAACTAGAGTAGTGGTGGGGGTGACTTTGATGAGAACTTTGAAGAGAAGGCCTCTCTCCCCCTTGTTGCAAAGAGTGCAGGGGGGAGCTCAGGGTTGTTATTTCTAACTTTGCCAACCATGGTGATCTTCCTCTTCAGGAGCAGCTGGCTGAGTTCAATCAGTAGCACACATAATCTCAATTTCTCATTGTGGGTGGGTGTGTAGTATATGATTTAGGGGTTTTTCTCTGAGGTTAAAGACTATCAGAACCAAGGTAAGACCCAGATGCAGACTGTCGAAGTAATAATGTTTATTGTAAGAACAGGGGCAGTCAAAGACAGGTCAAGGCAGTCAGGGGTCGAAAATCCAAGTATGGGAGCAAAGGTACAGGACTGCAGGCAGGCTCAGGGTAGGCAGAGGTCTGTAATCCAGAGGGGGCAGAGGTACAGATCGACAGGCAGGGTCAGGGACAGGCAGAGTGGTCAGGCAGGCGGGCTCAGAGTCCGGACAGGCAAGGATCAAAACCAGGAGGGCAAGAAAAGAGAGACGGGAAAAAGCAGGATCTGAGAACACAAAATGCGGTTTGACTCGAATAAACAAGACGAACTGGCACAGACAGACAGAAAACACGGGTATAAATACATGGGATAATGGGGAATCAATCACAAGGACAGGTGAAACAGATCAGGGCGTGACAAAGACAACACAAGGTTTAAATCATTTTCCACACAGTCTGTGCCTGTATTTAGTTGTCATGTTCGTGAGGGCCAAGAATCCACTCTCACATTGGTACGTGGTTGCAAAGGGCATCAGTGTCTTAACAGCGAGATTTGTGAAGGGAGGATACTCTGAGAGCAGTCCAATCCAAATATGTCAGTGGCATCTGATTAAATTACATTTTCACAGAACCCCTTATTGAAATTTTGATGAGGCTCGTTTGTTCAGATATCGGTAAATGGACTGGAGGCAGGGTATGAAAGGGATAACGAATCCAGTTGTTTGTGTCATCCGTTTCGGAAAAGTACCTGCATAATTACTCACCCAACTCACCCAGGTGCATCGCAATATCACATTTGACATTGTCCATAAGCTTGAGTTCATATGCACACAAAATATCATACAAGGATGGCAAAACCTGTGTGTTGTCCTTTTTAATGCAGACAGAGAAGAGCTCCAACTTCTTAATCATAGCCTCAATTTTGTCCCGCACATTGAATATATTTGCAGAGTCCCTGTAATCCTAGATTCAGATCATTCAGGTGAGAAAAAACGTCACCCAGATATGCCAGTCATGTGAGAAACCCGTCATCATGCAAGCGGTCAGACAAGTAATAATTATGGTCAGTAAAGACAACTTTAAGCTCGTCTCTCAATTAAAAAAGATATGTCAATACTTTGCCCCTTGATAACCAGTGCACTGTATGTTGTAAAAGCATTACATGGTCGCTGCCCATATCATTGCATAGTGCAGAAAATATATAAGAGTTCAGGGGCCTTGCTTAAATAAAGTTAACCATTTCCGCTGTAGTGTCCAACAAGTATTTCAAGCTGTCAGGCATTCTTTTGGCAGCAAGAGCCTCTTGTTGGATGCTGCATTGTACCCAAGTGGCGTCGGGAGAAACTGATTGTATGCGCGTTACCACTCTACTATGTCTCCCTGTCATGGCTTTTGTGCCATCAGTACATATACCAACACACCTTGACCACCTAAGTCAATTTGATGTCACAAAGCTGTTCAGTACTTTACAAATTCCATCTCCTGTTTTCCTGGTTTCCAGTGTTTTGCAGAAGAGGAAGTCTTCCTTGGTTGACCCCCCATAAACGTAACGGACATATACCAGGAGCTGTGCCAGGCCCGCCATGTCTGTTGACTCATCCGGCTGTAAAGCATAGAATTCACTGGCTTGTATGCAAAGCAGTAATTATTTAAAAACATCTCATGCCATGTCACTGATGTGTCATGAAACTGTTGTTTGATGAAGACATTGACTGTATAGCTTTTTGGGTCTTTTCCCCCAAGCATTGTCCCAGCCATATCCGCGGCAGCAGGAGTAATTACCTCCTGCACAATATGGGGCTTAACTGTCCTAGCCACTCGGTAGCTCACCATATAAGATGCCTCTAGCCCCTTCATATTAATGGTATCTGTTGCTTTATACATGTCTTACTACTCAAAAGTCGTCTTAATTCCCTCTTCAAAAACTCCCTTGTTTTGTTTCTAAATGTCTGCGCAAGAGTGGAGGTTTCATGGAGTTTTGCACATATAACACACAGTGGCTGAGGAAAGGCACTAATCCCAATATAAGTGTACCCCAAATCAATGTGGTTCTCATCATATTGGCACCTCTTCGATGGTCCAACGTCCCTGTCTGTTGTTCGGTACTTTCTCAGGTAAGGGGGCAGTAGCTCTTCAGCTGCATCAGATTCACAACTGTCAGTGTCCATGCTAGCTGGGCTAACAGCAAATGTAGAATTACTGATGCTAGCATTGGATGTGCTCGTGGAAGCAGAACAACTTATGTCATCGACAGGTGCAGGTGTCATACTGCTGGTAGTAGAATTTGATATGTACAGTACAGAGGCAGAGGCTACATACATAATTGCACAGTGCTTATTACATTAGTCATAAGTTAAACACCATAGATAGTACCTAATTATCGGTTATAAGAGATGAGGAGTAACAGTCAAAAAAATACCACAGAAGAAAGCAGAGAGGAGTAGTATGTAAGCAATTTCCCTTTTTTGAGAAGCGTTATTTACCCCTTATTGAGAAGCATATAAAACTATTGGGGGAGAGAGAGCGAGACACAGACACAGACAGACAGAGACACAGCGTAAAATACAACCCCTCCTCACGCTGGGATGAATATGAGAGTATGGAAATGCCAAATGTGTCTTTGCTCCAGCCCTGTTCTGTTCCAGTGGCCCAGTGTAATACTTCTGAGGAAGCAGGTGAATAAATCATTAGTAGGGTTAATCTACCCTTACAGACTCCCTCCCTCCCACCTCTCCTTCCTCTCCTATTCAATACCACTTATCTCCTATTGCCGTTTCATTGACTCCAAGTGTTGCAACCTCTGCCAAGGTATATTCAAAGACGTGGGAGGTTTCACATTACAGGCACTGTTAACAGATACTTACGCACGCACACAAACATACGCACGTACACACACCACACACACACTTCTCACCCATGCACAAACAGATGAAAACAAAGCAGACATTCACACTGTGACGCTATAGTGGAGCGTTGTAGTGAGCAGCATGTGGTTTCCCGGTAACCACCTTGATGAAACATTCGTTGTGAAGCAGCAGGGATTTGGGTCAGGACATACCGGTTACAGACTAGATTTAGTTACAATCCCTCAGTCAAGGCCAAGGCCAAACAGCCAGGGAGAAACCATGGCACACACACCCTCCTGCTCAACCTCTAACCCCTCCACCACCCCCTCTACATCTGTCTCCATCTAGACAACACACAGATACATGCACAAGCAACATGAATTAATAACCCAACCCTGAACCTGTTTAAACTGATGAATCCACCAGACGACAGGAGTTCACCGTTAAATGAGATCTAAAGGTTTATCTCTGGTGAGGAGAAGAGGAGAAGGAAAGAGGGGGAGAACAACAAAAGATGAGAGAACAAAAACAAGGGGAGTGAGATAATGTGCTTGTGAGAGAGAGGAATGGAGGGAGAGAGGGGTAGAGTGAGAGGGAGAGAGAAAGAGAGCATTTAATAAAGACATGTATAGTACAATGGGAATGAGAGGGCTACTTACAGTGTTGGGAAGAAATCACAGCAGTGATTGAATGAGGGTATGAGGCATGAGCTGAGGTGTTCAGAGGCTTGACCAGTGCAGGGCAGGATTTGACTGGAAAGACACAAAACAACAACACAACACACTACACAGTTAGACAAAAGAGCTAAGAATGAGTTAGTCCAAGCAAGGAGTAAAATCATTGATGCGTAATAGTGTGATTATGGTTGTGTGTGTGATTGACTCTACATACAGTAACGAGAGAAAATTGATAAGGAAACATTCAATGTGCCAGTGGATGAGCGGACACATGATACGTGGTTTCAGTTCATGTCAGGAGAGAGTTGACAATGGTAGTGGAGTGGAGTGGTCATCACCTCTTAATAAGGGAACAGGAGAGGACTTAGCTGTAAATACAAATAGCAGATACATTCCATTACAGCTGCGCCATCGTAGGTTTGAACAGCAAGTTTGTCCATGAAGTTAAACACAGACTGTGCATCTCGCCCATTTGAAACATCAAAGTAGCCAAAGAAATGTTTCTGAATTAATTCCTGATCATCCACATACCTGACTATAACTGACAACTGCAAGCGGACTGGTGGCACCATAGGTCCCAGAGTGGTGGAGGGGGCATATCTGTTAATCTAACCAGGATAACTCTGGACCCTATAAGGTATGACAGTGATTAATCACTTGTAAAAAGGTTTTATAAGGGCTATGATGGGACCGGTTTTTCCAAATCAGGTCACATGGTTAAAAAAACAACTCCTAGCCCTGAGGGTGGGGGTGAAAACCCTGTCAAACTGCAGCAACCTTATACTTGTTCATATGAATTATATTTAGACTAGATTAGGAGGGGGATTTCCTCTACCCAAACACAGAGACAACTGATAGACTATAGAACTCACTGGGTTGAGCTAGCTTTATGCATGTTTGCATCATGCAGGCCTGTACACTGTAGGCCATAATTAAAATTAACTCACATCTGTCATCACTAATATGTTGATTGATTAATTCCAGTTAATAATTTTGGATTGAAAACGTATAGGCAGCCTAGCCAGCCCGATTTCGAATATAAACCAAATTTGATCACATTCACATTTACCCTGACACACAAATGGAATATAAATACATAACGTTACCAATTAGTTTACCCTGACCAGATGGACAGTGCACATAGGCTGTATGCAGCTGCTCTTATTAGCAGCCTACAGTTGATCAGACTGAAAAATTGTCTCATTTTCATCCTATACCGCATGTCAGATCTCTAATATTTAGGCGTAGCCTAGGCTGCTGCATTTATGGAATGAGTTTTTGCTTGTGTATGTCCAGAGTGATTATGTGTTATTTGCATTTATTATGAATCCCCATTAGCTACTGCAAAAACAACAGGTACTCTTCCTGGGGTCCAGCGAAATTAAGCCAGTATACATTAACTGTTATCATCAATGGTAAATAAATACCAGAGGAAAGTGGAAAGCCTACTTGAGCGCGCATGAAAACCTCTCTCTTTATCAAACTTTTAATGGATGATGCGATAGAAGCTATTGATTTGATTTCAACATCCCAGAAAAAGACCGTTGAAAGTAG
Organism: Oncorhynchus kisutch; assembly: GCF_002021735.2. Classification (NCBI taxonomy): domain Eukaryota; kingdom Metazoa; phylum Chordata; class Actinopteri; order Salmoniformes; family Salmonidae; genus Oncorhynchus; species Oncorhynchus kisutch. The sequence continues at coordinate 50,910,254 of NC_034184.2, read as the reverse complement.
ACAGTACAAAGTGTCATATGTTCAGCCAGGAAAGCACTGAAACATGCAATTACTGCTGCAAGCTCCTTGTAGTTGCACTTGTTGGCTGAACTTTCCCTCGTGTCGTGTCCTCTAAAAGCCAATTCTTGCATCCCCAAAAACGCAGTGGTGTTGATAAGTTGCTTGAGAACATCCCTGTTTCTTCTTAATTTCTCGTTGTGTCGCACAATTTCAATATGCAGACCTTCGTCATGATCGATGCAGCTTTTTCCCAGAAGCTTGAATCTGATATGCTCCCTGCTTTTTGGGGGGGCGTTTAGCTGAACGATCAATGTTCTTCAGGTCACTGTACCCCTCTTTCACCCAAGGCTGACTTTCCAAACAGCAGGCAAGGCCAGTAATACAGGCGGCTTGATGAAAGGCTCCCTGTTAACAAGCTATAATTTTGATACCAATTGGTATAGAACACCCTTACCTTTTCATCCTTCTTCATATAACTGATCTCACGCAGAGGTCGACCTTCGGTTTTAATTAGCACCTTTTCTGTGTACCCCAGAGATTGGAAGGGGTTCTTCAACAAAAAGTCAACTAAATTTGCATTGGCGGCAAAAACTGCACACTTAAGCAGGTAGCTAGCAAGCTACTGCTATTTGCGACTGAAATTAGTGCAATTTATTTCAATTTGCCTTAAAAAAAAAGTTATAAAACCAATAAAATAATTTTGAATTTACCTCCTACGTCTCCTGCAATTTGAAGAAATTAATTTGAATTTAATAATATCCCCAAAAAGCTTTTCAATATCTATCCAATAATGTCACCATCTCACCAAGCTTCTCAACACATAGAGCCCCCCCCCATAATGCTCTGCTGCACAACCCCATTACAACACACCAGGTTATTTCTCTGATCCTAAACCTATGATTGGATAGACAACATGTCAGTTCATACTGCAAAAGCTTTGCTTGGTTGGATGACATACTCAAGAAGTGGTCAAAACTAACATCTATGGAAGGGGGTTGACATTGAAAGTCAATATATATAAAAAATATTTTAATAAATAAGAGTTCTTAACAGGGCGTGTTTTTTTTTACGAGCATCCTTTTTTATTTTACCTTTATTTTACTAGGCAAGTCAGTTAAGAACAAATTCTTATTTTCAATGACGGCCTAGGAACAGAACGACAGATTTGTACCTTGTCAGCTCGGGGATTCGAACTTGCAACCTTTCGGTTACTAGTCCAATGCTCAATGTACCCAGATGAGGACAGAAGCTAGCTGGTACTACCCCAGAGAGTGCTGTTGAAGTTACTATAGGGCTTCATTGCAAAACAGTGTGTTTTAATCAATTATTTGGGGACATATGAATATATTTTGTATAGTTTTATATTAAAATGATTTTGTGTTTCACAATTTTTATGAAATTTCAATGAGGAGGTTTGTCCTCCCCTTCCTCCTCTGAGGAGCCTCCACTGCTGTACACTCTTAACCCAAATACTTAGAGGATACACTTGATGTCTTGCGTCATAGGTTGCACATGGTAATATGAGTGAAAATACTGTGGGATGCTGTCAGTTTTGTTTTGTAGCTACACTGCAGGATGATAAAGGTGTCCAAATACACATGAACTACACGAGGGGTGAGTACTGGACTCTTAAGGCAGGGCAGTCTATGGACCACAAGGCACTTAAAGTGGGACAATCAGGATGGCAGACACAGTCCCAACTGGTGATTGGGGTGAATAGGAACCTGACTGTAAAGTTTGTTATAAAACACCAATATATGACTGAAATCAATTAAATTACTTTGTTGTTCAAACCATTCAAATATATCTAGGTGACTTTATAAAGATCCAGACTATTTTATATTATTGCTGTTGATCACCATCAGTAAAATGTCCGTTCTTTCTCTGAGGCCCTGTAGCCGTACCGCCAGCTGAGACGGAGAGGGGTGCACATCTTGCGGTACGGGTTGGTTGGTTGGTACTGGGGCTGCGACAGCGGCCTGGGGCAGGGCTGGGGCCTGGACAAGGGTTGGGGTTAGGAACGGGTGAATGTTATCGTAGCCGGTACAGTTACTGGAGACCTCCTCCTGTGGTGGCGGTAGCCTCATCTTGGCCTCAGACTGCTCCCTGCGTCTCTGCTCCTGCCTCAGCTGCTTCTTAAAGCCACTGGCCCCACCATGCAGGTAGCTGTTCCTGGAGTCCTGGTAGCTGGAGTACCGCGGGCTCTACAACCTCCACACAAACCTGCATCTTTCATCCATTTATCTTCTTTTGGAGATTTGACAGGCACATTTACCACAGACACAGTAATGGCAGGCCTTGCTGCTGTGTGATCCGCCTCAGTCAAACAGTCTTCTGACGGCATCTGACTGACTTGACGCATGCAACCCCCACCCCCAACCACTGCACATACAGACATGAACACAAACACACACACACACACACACACACACACACATATACACACACACACACACACACACACAGACACACACAACCCCTCCCACTTAAATAATGTCTAAAAGCCGTCATTGAGAGATGTCTCCTCTTTAGCTAACGTGTATGTGCCTGGCCCCCTTCTCCATTATTAGGATCCATTAAGGAAGCGATGTGATATGCCATGGAAGACATGTGACAGTGGTATCATCCCCAATTGCACCCTATTCTCTAAATAGTGCACTACTTTTGACCAGGGCCCATTTACTATAAGTCCGGGTGCAAAGAAAGAGAGATCCCATTCACACCTCACTGACCTCATGTGTTTTAAAAGGGTTTTAGAGTTCTCATCACACAGAACAGAAAGGATGGAGCAGGGAGTTGGGAGCCATGGAATGACATGCTTTTAGACTAGTGATACACAGCTCACAGTCGTGCCTGGATGCTTCCCAAATGGCATCCTATTCCAGGGCCCATAATGCTCTATGTAGGGAATAGGGTGCAATTTGAGACGCAGACCCTGGCTACCTGGCCTGTTTCTTATCTGAAGAACTGTCATTGGATGGTAGGGTGCGGGTGAGTCGTTGAGTAAAGTGCAAGCTGTTGGATAGCACATGTGTAGATGATCTACCACCTCAGTAACATTTCAACTAACCACAGTGGATTTGGAAGGTATTCAGACCCCTTGACTGTTACACATTTTGTTACGTTACAGCCTTATTCTAAAATGATTTTAAAAAAAACTTCATTCATCTACACACAATACCCCATAATGATCATCCACCAAGACTCTTCCTAGAGCTGGTCGCCCGGCCAAACTGAGCAATCAGGGGAGAAGGGCCTTGGTCTGGGACGTGACAAAGAATCCGATGGTCACTCTGACAGAGCTCCAGAATTCCTCTGTGGAGACGGGAGAACCTTCCAGAAGGTCAACCATCTCTGCAGCACTTCACCAATCAGGGTTTTATGGTAGAGTGGCCAGACGGAAGTCAATCCACAGTAAAAGGCACATGACAGCCCGTGTGTAGTTTGCCAAAAGACACCTAAAGGACTCTCAGACCATGAGAAACAAGATTATCTGGTCTAATGAAACAAGATTTAACTATTTTTCCTGAATGCTAAGCGTCACGTCTGGAGGAAACCTGGCACCATCCCAACAGTCAAGCATGGTGGTGGCAGCATCATGCTGTGGGGATGTTTTTCAGTGGCAGGGACTGGGAGACTGGTCAGGATCAAGGGAAAGATGAATGGAGCAAAGTACAGAGAGATCATTGATGAAAGCCTGCTCCAGAGCGCTCAGGACATCAGACTGGGGTGAAGGTTCACCTTCCAATAGGTCAACGACCCTAAGCCACACAGCCAAGACAAAGCATGAGTGGCTTCGAGTCAAGTCTCAATGTCCTTAAGTGGCCCAGCCAGAGCCCGGACTTGAAGCGATCAAACATCTCTGGAGAGACCTGAAAATAGCTGTACAGTGACACTCCCCATCCAACCTGACAGAGCTGGAGAGGATCTGCGGAGAAGAATGGGAGAAACACCCCATATACAGGTGTGCCAAGCTTGTAGCGTCATACGCTGTAATCGTTGTTGAAGGTGTTTCAACAAAGTACTGAATAAAGGGTCTGAATACTTATGTAAATGTGATGTATCAGTTTTTTACTTGTAATAAATTTGCTAACATTTCTAAGAACATGTTTTTGCTTTTTCATTATGGGGTATTGTGTGTAGATTGATTAGGAAAATGTGGAAAAAGTCAAGGGGTCTGAATTCTTTCCGAACGCACTGTATCCACTAACCCCAGCCCTAACCTTAACCTTTATCCTAACCCTAAACTGATCCCTTACCCTAACCCTTAGCAAGAAATTGTTTATCAACAGATAGTTTGTTGATTGTATGATAGAGCATCTACAGATGCTCTTTCCTCAATATCCAAATAACGTGTGACCCCAGCTGCTAATAAAAACAGTACAAAGCAGTCCTATTTTAGACTGTCAGTCTTGGACAAAACATTCCTATTGAAGCCTGGCAAATCAGACTTTTTGCCATCTCCAAATTAAGCTTAAAAGGGATTCATGACACATAAGGCTCAGTGACTGTTTGTTGTGGTTAGTAAAATTAAATGGCTGATAAATATCTTGTCATCGGGATAGTGAAAAAGGAACATTTGCATGGAGATGGTCTGGTCAGCCTCCCATTGATATGAACTGAGTTCCTCATGGTGCTGTTTCAAATCTTCCATATCATACCACACAATACAGCCACATACTCATGTCACACATCTGCATTCATTTTGGACAATGACAACAGCAGAAAAAGAAGATAGACATAATTCTCTATTGTCTTCCTTCCTTCAGTCCGTTCTCCCCTTCTACTCTTACGGCCATCCCTCTATCCCTCCCTCTCCCTCTCCCTTCTCATCTGCCCTTCTCTCTGGCTGATTTAACGTTGTATCCCCTTGTAAATTAGAATGACAAATGACAAAAGGTGGCCCCTGTGCTCTCTTTCTGGCTGAGGCAAAAGGATGAGCTGAAACACATGGCAGTTCTCAGACACTGTGAATCTCTGTCTGTGTGTGTGTACGTGTGTGCATTCAACCATGAATGCATGTGTGCAAGGTAATCAAAGCCTGGGCAGATGTTGGGACAGACTGCAGAAAGAGTCTTATCAGATACACAGGCTCTGAGAGAGAGAACAGATTCACAAGTTGCCTCAACAACAGTTACAGCTTGCTTAGAACCTTGTGATGCTTTATTTAGAACTCAGCGACCTGTATTTCCCATATGTTTTACAGTGCTGATGACGTAAATTGGGGTTGAAATGGGGACAACATTCAATCAACTGGACAGAATCTTTAATTAAGGTAAATTATTTCATAGGAATGCAATCATGACTGATAAGTGGTATTGCTCGCTGTATCTCCTACTATTCTCCAAGAAATGTCATGAAAAGCATTCTTTACTTACAGTCAAGGTAGGGCAATTGAAAAAAAATATATGTCATCATAAAAGACGTGGGCTACATTTAGAAGGACAGAATGGCCGACTGCTGTGTCTGTGAGTTTCTGCAACTGCAGCTGGTATAGATCAGGGTTGATCAAAATGGAAACACACCACACACACACACACACGGACACACGCATGCACATACATGCACACACACAAACATTGAGGGACAGAGACAAACACTGAAATACATGTACCTTGCGGTTGCAATGCCAGGGGCCCATGGGTATATTGTACAAAGAAATAACATAAAAACGTGTCTTTCAGGAGTTGTTTTGGATTACATGTGGAATGTGAGAGTTTCTATGTGTTTGTGTGTTTGGCAGCATCACACTGGCCACTGAACAAAGCTTATCCTGTCTGCTACTTACTCCAGCTAAGCACCATTCTGACTGGCTATCACCCTGTCTGGCCTAGCTAATCCTGTTCCAATAACAAGAGTTCATTAGAGAAACGTCCGACCCTCCGATCCTCACATCCGAGACTACCACTAAGCCTATCAGTAATGAGATAGTATGGATTCTCAGGAATGACTTCCCTGGCTTCCCTGTTTTAAAGGTCCTGGGAAGAAACACATTTACTTCCCTGTGTTTTATATATACAGTACCAGTCAAAAGTTTGGGCACACCTACTTATTCAAGGGTTTTTCTTTATTTGTACTACTTTCTACATTGTAAAATAAGAGTGAAGGCATCAAAACTATGAAAAAACACGTGGAATCATGTAGTAACCAAAAAAGTGTTCAACAAATCAAAATATATTTTATATTTAAGATTCTTCAAATTAGCCACATTATGCCTTGATGACAGCTTTGCACACTCTTGTCATTCGCTTTACCTGTTGAGTGTAGGGGGCAGTATTTTGATGTTTGGATGAAAAACGTACCTGTAACGTCCGGGGTGTAGTGGGGGAGAAGTCAGGCACAGGAAGCAGAGAGTTCAGGGTAGTGCTATACTTTTTAATGCACAAAAACGGTGAACCCAGACTGTAACGTTCTTTGCTTCACGGAAACATGGCTCACTGGAGAGACGCTATCGGAGACGGTGCAGCCAGCTGGTTTCTCCACGCATCGCGCCGACATCTTTCTGGTAAGAAGAGGGGCGGGGGCGTATGCTTTATGGTTAACGGGACGTGGTGTGGCCAAAACAACATACAGGAACTCAAGTCCTTCTGTTCACCTGATTTAGAATTCCTCACAATCAAATGTAGACCGCATTATCTACCAAGGGAATTCTCTTCGATTATAATCACAGCCGTATATATTCCCCCCCAAGCAGACACATCGATGGCTCTGAATGAACTTTATTTGACTCTTTGCAAACTGGAATCCATATATCCGGAGGCTGCATTCATTGTAGCTGGGGATTTTAACAAGGCTAATCTGAAAACAAGACTCCCTAAATTTGATCAGCATATCGATTGTGCAACCAGGGCGGGAAAAACCTTGGATCATTGCTATTCCAACTTCCGCAATGCATATAAGGCCCTGCCCCGCCCTCCTTTCGGAGAAGCTGACCACGACTCCATTTTGTTGATCCCTGCCTACAGACAGAAACTAAAACAAGAAGCTCCCGCACTGAGGTCTGTTCAATGCTGGTCCGACCAATCTGATTCCACACTCCAAGACTGCTTCCATCACGTGGACTGAGATATGCTCCATATTGCGTCAGACGACAACATTGACGAATACGCTGATTCGGTGTGCGAGTTCATTAGAACGTGTGTTGAAGATGTCGTTCCCATAGCAACGATTAAAACATTCCCAAACCAGAAACCGTGGATTGATGGCAGCATTCGCGTGAAACTGAAAGCGCGAACCACTGCTTTTAATCAGGGCAAGGTGACGGGAAACATGACCGAATACAAACAGTGTAACTATTCCCTCCGCAAGGCAATCAAACAAGCTAAGCGTCAGTATAGAGACAAAGTAGAATCTCAATTCAACGGCTCAGACACAAGAGGTATGTGGCAGGGTCTACAGTCAATCAAGGATTACAAAAAGAAAACCAGCACTGTCACGGACCAGGATGTCTTGCTCCCAGGCAGACTAAATCACTTTTTTTGCCCGCTTTGAGGACAATACAGTGCCACTGACACTGCCCGCAACTAAAACATGCGGACTCTCCTTCACTGCAGCCGACGTGAGGAAAACATTTAAACGTGTCAACCCTCGCAAGGCTGCAGGCCCAGACGGCATCCCCAGCCGCGCCCTCAGAGCATGCGCAGACCAGCTGGCTGGTGTGTTTACGGACATATTCAATCAATCCCTATCCCAGTCTGTTGTTCCCACATGCTTCAAGAGGGCCACCATTGTTCCTGTTCCCAAGAAAGCTAAGGTAACTGAGCTAAACGACTACCGCCCCGTAGCACTCACTTCCGTCATCATGAAGTGCTTTGAGAGACTAGTCAAGGACCATATCACCTCCACCCTACCTGACACCCTAGACCCACTCCAATTTGCTTACCGCCCAAATAGGTCCACAGACGATGCAATCTTAACCACACTGCACACTGCCCTAACCCATCTGGACAAGAAGAATACCTATGTGAGAATGCTGTTCATCGACTAAAGCTCGTCATCAAGCTCTGTGCAACTGGGTACTGGACTTCCTGACGGGCCGCCCCCAGATGGTGAGGGTAGGCAACAACATCTCCACCCCGCTGATCCTCAACACTGGGGCCCCACAAGGGTGCGTTCTGAGCCCTCTCCTGTACTCCCTGTTCACCCACGACTGCGTGGCCACGCACGCCTCCAACTCAATCATCAAGTTGGCGGACAACACAACAGTGGTAGGCTTGATTACCAACAACGACGAGACGGCCTACAGGGAGGAGGTGAGGGCCCTCGGAGTGTGGTGTCAGGAAAATAACCTCACACTCAACATCAACAAAACTAAGGAGATGATTGTGGACTTCAGGAAACAGCAGAGGGAACACCCCCCTATCCACATCGATGGAACAGTAGTGGAGAGGGTAGTAAGTTTTAAGTTCCTCGGCGTACACATCACAGACAAACTGAATTGGTCCACCCACACAGACAGCATCGTGAAGAAGGCGCAGCAGCGCCTCTTCAACCTCAGGAGGCTGAAGAAATTCGGCTTGTCACCAAAAGCACTCACAAACTTCTACAGGTGCACAATCGAGAGCATCCTGTCGGTATCACCGCCTGGTACGGCAACTGCTCCGCCCACAACCGTAAGGCTCTCCAGAGGGTAGTGACGTCTGCACAACGCATCACCGGGGGAAAACTACCTGCCCTCCAGGACACCTACACCACCCGATGTCACAGGAAGCCCATAAAGATCATCAAGGACAGCAACCACCCGAGCCACTGCCTGTTCACCCCGCTATCACCCAGAAGACGAGGTCAGTACAGGTGCATCAAAGCTGGGACCGAGAGACTGAAAAACAGCTTCTATCTCAAGGCCATCAGACTGTTAAACAGCCACCACTAACATTGAGTGGCTGCTGCCAACACACTGACTCAACTCCAGCCACTTTAATAATGGGAATTGATAAAATATATCACTAGCCACTTTAAACAATGCTACCTAATATAATGTTTACATACCCTACATTATTAATCTCATATGTATACGTATATACTGTACTCTATATCATCTACTGCATCTTTATGTAATACATGTATCATTAGCCACTTTAACTATGCCACTTTGTTTACATACTCATCTCATATGTATATACTGTACTCAATACCATCTACTGTATCTTGCCTATGCCGCTCTGTACCATCACTCATTCATATATCTTTATGTACATATTCTTTATCCCCTTACACTTGTGTCTATAAGGTAGTAGTTTTGGAATTGTTAGCTAGATTACTTGTTGGTTATTACTGCATTGTCGGAACTAGAAGCACAAGCATTTCGCTACACTCGCACTAACATCTGCTAACCATGTGTATGTGACAAATAAAATTTGATTTGAACCCAACGAAACACAGGGCGCACACCAAAACAAATGCCCCAAACACGGGGGACTTAAACAGTCCAGCAAATCCCACGAAAATGGGAAAACTGTAACTCACAGACGTGCACACAAGTACACCAAACAATTCCGCACAACCAGCAGGCCCGCCTGGCAGCAGCAGGCCTGCTGGTAAATAAAGCCAGACGAATCAGCCTAAAACACAAACAGGTGAAACCTATAAACAGAAAGGGGAAAAGGGATCAGTGGCAGCTAGTAGGCTGCTGACGACGACTGCCGAGCGCCACCCGAACAGGAAGGGGAGCCACCTTCGGTAGGAGTCGTGACAGTACCCAAATTAAACTGCCTATTTCTCAGGCCCAGAAGCTAGAATATGCACATAAACCTGAGGAAAATCCAACTAGGATTGACAACGTGGTTGGAGTCACAAGAAGTTCATCTTTAAACATATGTAAAATAGCATATTTTCTGAATTTTTATAATGAGTATTTCTGTATTTGAATTTGACGCTCTGCAATCTCACTGGATGTTGGCCCGGTGGGACGCGTCCCACATACCCTAGAGAGGCTAAGAAGGCTTTTTTTGTTAATTTTTTTACAATTTTAATTGAAAACAATCACAGTCAGGTACTGTATTGTTACCCAGAAATGATTTGACATGGAGATAAAAAGGTCTGCACTGGAATTTTAAAGTCATACACAGGGAAGAGGAGAAGGGAGGATTGGAAGATTGTGGGTATTATGGGACTTGACTTCCTAATGAGTATCCGTGTGAATCCTGATATTTTCTACAATGATCCTACTCAGGGTCAAAGGTCAACCCCGAGATGACCCCGGCTGAAATATGCTATGAGATTATTGGAGGAATGCATATCAAAGGACATGGTCTGATGATTTCCCTCAGGAGAGAAGATCTTTCCCTAGAGAAACTATGTAGAACTCAGGTTAGGGGGAAGGAATAGTCATGTCAAATATAACTTATTTTTGTTTTAACTGAAATAACTATGAAAGAAACATATGGATTGGTCAATGTACAGTAGGTATAGCAAAGAAATCCCACTTGCTGCCACCAAAAGTCAAATAACATTTCTGTTTTAAACAACTGTGAAGGAAATTGGTCAACATGCCAATGCACATATTGATTGGTGCGTCTGTGTCTGGACCACAAATCCATAGTCATGGACAGGGACATGTATTAATCGACCCAAGAGTGACCGCCTAAGATCCCCATCTATGTTCGTAGCAGTGTGTTTAAATGGGTGTTATTTGAGTAGACCCATGCTTCCTATGACTGGTTCTAGAAATGGATGTCTCCAGAGACTAAGATAGCAATTTCTCTCTGGCCAATGAAATCAGGATTCCACACATATAGGTCTGGTCTGTCATTGTTTAAAAAAGGGCCATGTAGCAATTACCTAAAGAACACAATTTGATACAGAGAAAGCTAAATAAAGTCGGAGGTTTATGTACACTTAGGTTGGAGTCATTAAAACTCGTTTTTCAACCACTCCACAAATTTCTTGTTAACAAACTATAGTTTTGGAAAGTCGGTTAGGACATAAACTTTGTGCATGACACAAGAAATGTTTCCAACAATTGTGTATAGACAGATTATTTCACTGCATCACAATTCCAGTGGGTCAGAAGTTTACATACACTAAGTGTGCCTTTAACCAGCTTGGAAAATTCCAGAAAATGATGTCATGGCTTTAGAAGATTCTGATAGGCTAATTGACATCAATTGGAGGTGTCCCTGTGAATGTATTTCAAGGCCTACCTTCAAACTCAGTGCCTCTTTGCTTGATATCATGGGAAAAGCAAAATAAATTAGCCAATACAAAATTTAAAAAATTTAGACCTTCACAAGTCTGGTTCATCCTTGGGAGTAATTTCCAAATGCCTGAAGGTACCACATGCATCTGTACAAACAACAGTACGCAAGTATAAACACAATGAGACTACGCTGCCATCATACCTTTTAGGAAGGAGACATGTTCTGTCTGCTAGAGATGAACTTACTTTGGTGCGAAAAGTGCAAATCAATCCCAGAACAGCAAAGGACCTTGTGAAGATGCTGGAGGATACAGGTACAAAAGTATCTATATCCACAGTAAAACGAGTCCTATAGTGACATAACCTGAAAGACCGCTCAGCAAGGAAGAAGCCACTGCTCCAAAACCGCCATAAAAAAGGCAGACTACGGTTTGCAACTGCACATGGGGACAAAGATCATACTTTTTGGAGAAATGTCCTCTGGTCTGATGAAACAAAAATACAACTGTTTGGCCATAATGTCCATCGTTATGTTTGGAGGAAAAAGGGGGACTTGCAAGCCGAACACCATCCCAACCGTGAAGCACGGGGAAGGCAGCATCATGTTGTGGGGGTGCATTGCTGCAGGACGGACTGGTGCACTTCACGAAATAGATGGCATCATGAGGGGGGAAAAATATGTAGATATATTGAAGCAACATCTCAAGACATCAGTCAGGAAGTTAAAGCTTGGTCACAAATGGGTCTTCCAAATGGACAATGACCCAAAGCATACTTCCAAAGTTGTGGCAAAATGGCCTAAGGACAACAAGTTAAGGTATTGGAGTGGCCATCACAAAGCCCTGACCTCAATCCTATAGAAAATGTGTGAGCAGAACTGAAAAAGCGTGTGTGACCAAGGAGGCCTACAAACCTGACTCAGTTACACCAGCTCTGTCAGGAGGATTGGGCCAAAATTCACCCAACTTATTGTGGGAAGCTTGTGGAAGGCTACCTGAAACGTTTGACCCAAGTTACACAATGTAAAGGCAATGCTACCAAATACTAATTGAGTGTATGTAAATGTCTGACCCACTGGGAAAGTGATGAAAGAAATAAAAGCTGAAATAAATCACTCTACTATTATGCTGACATTCCTCATTCATAAAATGAAGTGGTGATCCTAACTGACCTAAGACAGGGCATATTTACTAGGATTAAATGTCAGGAATTGTGAAAAACTGAGTTTAAATGTATTTGGCTAAGGTGTTTGTAAACTTCCGACTTCAGCTGTATATCAGCTTTCACTTTCACATTCTCCATGTTTAAAAAAGATTTCATGATACAGTCACTAACTTTGGCTTATTGCCTTCAGCACAGAAAATAGAGGGAGGAGGGGAGGAGAAAATAGTTTATAATGTAGGAAAGTGGAAATAAATCAGCTCAAACCAACAGTCAGTCAAAATGTATCAGTAGTTGCCCTCAGTTAAGATTAGCTTTTTTCTTTAAGTATGTAAAGCTTAAGATGAGGAAGCTTTCTATCATGCCAGCGTCCCTCCATCCATTGGCTGTTTGATTTGCATTTGACTGAGAGCGATTAGAAAAGTGTGTGATTTGAGAGGGTATGCAGTTCAATATTAAACTCATCACAGAGAGACAGCTGGGAAGGCAAACACTGATATCAAAGTGGGCTCGAGGGCTCCCAGATTATCACAGATACTGTAAGCTTTATTGACATTTCTGACAAATATGCAAAATATTTGAAAAGGAGATGAAGTAATGCAGCTACCACTCGGAACCCTATAGTGACTGAAGCAGTGAAAGATGAAGGAGGAGGTTATGATTTAATTTTTAAATTTTTAATTTTACAGCTACTCGTTATTAGACTGAGGGTCGAAGAAAATGTTGATTACCATGTGACACACTCATTTTCCCTCTGGTCAACACTAACTAAAGACAAAAGTAGAGCATTTCTTGTGTTTGTATTAAATGATTGCATTCAAAGCGTTTGCCCAAAATCATATAAAATTGTATAGAGATAAGATAAGTAAAGTGTGGATTTGAAATGTTTGACTTTGTAGGTTTGAGCAAAATTCTTAGATAACAAGAAACACAGAAGATGTGAAAAGAGAAAGAGAGAGACATCGAGAAAGAGAGAGATATCGATAGCTTGTCTTACCATGGTAGGGAGCTGTACTGCCTTTGGGCCTGTGTGAATGAGTCTTTTATCTCATCTTGTCTCTGTCTCTGCCTCTGCACCTATAACTCCACAGACACAGAGTGGCGTCCGGTTGGGGTGTACATCCCTGAGTTAGCCTGAAACACACATCCCGTCACACATATTGCACATTTACACAATGATTAGAAATTCTGTATACACAGTGAAACCCTCAATTAAAGCCCAGTACAAATGCATTGTGTAGTTCTATTAACAAGACGAGTGTATGAGGGATGCCAGGTTTCTCATGTGCATGGGGTTATTTGGAGGATGTTAGTGGATGGTTGTAGGTGTTAATGAAGCAAACGCCTGCCCCTCTGACCCTGCAGGAGACTCGCCTGTCATTAGTCTAGCCCACATGCCCTTGACCCAGAGTGGAGATCCTTAATGGTACCACCAGTATGTACATGCTTTAGCTGGTAGCTGGACACCTTGACCACCCGATTCAGACGAGGATGTGGTTCTGTTGTGTGCAGTCATCAGAGTGGAATAATCATCATCACACACGCACAAGTACGTGCACGCACGCAGGCACTCACGCACCCAGCACTAAACCCATCACTAACGAACTAGCGGATTAAAAAAAACACGACAAGCCTATTAGCAGTAGAGCCATGTAAGTGCGTGTACCTTTGGAGGAGGTGTCAGAGGCACTGTTGACTTGAGTGCTTATTTATCTATAAAAGGCTTTGGCGGATACGCGTCTTATGGGGAATATGCTGTCAGTATAGGTACTGTATCATCAAGAGACTGTTGTATTGTGTATAAAATGTCTAATGTCTGCTGCAGTCTTCCACGTGGACAGCTGCAACAACAGCCAAACAGGCCAATTAGTCAGAAATCACACCAACCTCTCCCCAAGCTCAAGGAGGTAAGAACTAATGCTATTACACCTGTGTCAATGGATTGAGCTCAATGTTTCAGTCTTCCCTGAAATAACAAATCTCCCTCCACTCAAAAACGCTTGAACACATAAACGAGTATCAGGTTAACTTCAAGGGAAATGTGAAATAATTTAATTGGGCCAAAAGCGAAGGACGAGAAAATAATTAGGTATGCAGAAAGAATTCAACTTTTAATGTAAATGCAACAAGTGCTAGGTTCCTGAATTCAGGTTTCTTATTGTAGGACACTCAGGTCTCACTATAGTAGTGTATGTCTGCGTCACAAATGACACCCTATTTCCTATACAGTGTACCAATTGTGTGCACTAGATAGGGAACATGGAGCCATTTGGGACTTCGCTGATGACGCCATGTTAGAGAAGGTAAGAGAAATGTCTGGGAGACAACATCAGTCAGAGTTATACCATTAGCTAGGAAGGACAATCTGATTATTCACTGTTCTTCTGCCTTATAAATGCCTTATAAAACCTGAAAGTTGTCAAAATCTAATCAAAAGTTGTCCATGTTCATTTTTATTCAAAAGCAATAAAAAACGTTGCCTATACAATAGCCTTTCCTAGCCTGAACATGTCTTATACCACCTGTTAAAACACAAGAACGATTGAGACATAATTATAAAAAATGATGAGCAGCTATCAACAATAAAAAAAAACATGAAAACATGTGGAGAGAAAGAGGAGAGAGTGTTGGACCGCTGACCTCACAGAAACATCCAGAGTCTAGTAGTTACAATCATAGCGCTATATCCCAACCCCATCTCAACTATCAAAGCAATGCGTAGCCTAAGTGGTTAGAGCGTTGGACTAGTAACTGAAAGGTTGCAAGATCGATTCCCCAAGCTGACAAGGCCCCTGAACAACGCAGTTAACCCACTGTTCCTAGGCCGTCATTGAAAATACAAAATTGTTCTTAACTGACTTGCCTGGTTAAATAAAGGTAACATTTTAAAAATGCATCCATATGAGGCTTCCTCCCCAACACTGGCTTCTTTCTAAATGGCACCCGACTCCCAAAATAGTGTGCTACTATTGACCAGAGCCCTATGGGACGCATGCACGGTTTACCCCATAGAATAGACAATCACTTCCAGAGCTCTGCTCCACCTTACACAAACAGTCATATCAAATGCATTTCCCTGCTAATGTACTTGACTGCTCCACATAAAGGCAGAGGGTGTGTCCCAAATGGCATCATATTTCCTATATAGTGCATTGCTTTTGATCAAGGCCCATAGGGCTCCAGTCAAAAGTGGTGCAGTAAATAGGGAATAGGTTGCCATTTGGGATGTAGCCAAAGACAGACAGTATTAAAAGACAAGGCTAGGCCTGGGCGGACAAAACCTCAGTTGGATAATGGATAATGACTCCACTCCCCTTTAAACTGTTTCACACAGATCCAATTCCTGCGAATTTATTAACAGCAGGCCTAGTCTATTTGAGGTGAGGAGGGGTGTGCTGCTCCAGGCTACAGTTCCTTCTGCAGAGCGCTCCGTGTGGTCCACCACTTCCTCAACCAGAGTTCAACACAAATGGGAAGTGGCTTCTTTTGTGTCCAGATGTCAGATTTCAAGCACCTCCAATGTTTAGAAACTAGAACAAAATCCCTATATTGTTCCCTGCAAAGAGCGTGGCTGTGCTTGGGTTTATGCAACATTTTAGTTGATGCACTGCCACACAACACAGCACAGAGTTGTACTATGATTATAAACTGTCTTAGCCCTGACCCCAACCAAGTCAAGTTGCTGCACTTATAAAGGGCTTACACTTCACATGATTAAATTGAATTGAGTTTAACATGCATATGCTGTTTATTTCTCTTGCTTTCAGAATAAATATTCTGGATTTTCTGTACTGCTTCTATGGTGACTGAGTTTGTAGCCTTGTAGGTACAGGCAGATTGATTGGAAAACAAAGGAATTCACATATACGTATAAGGGTTTTAATAGGAGCCGGTGGTGTTTTTTTGATCCAAGTACCAGTATAATGGTAGAACACTTTTCTGTTCTGTGTGGTCATGCCTTCCCTTCTCTATGGCTATGTCTCAAATGGCACCCTATTCCCTATATAGTGCACAGGGTCCATATGGCTCTAGCCAAAAGTAGTGCACTACATAATGAATAGGGTGCCATTCGGGACACAATCTATCTCTCCCACCCAACAACGATTTAATTTATTGCTTAAGAGAGAGGTAACCCTCTGGAAAATGTGTGCGGTTTGTTATGATGAACATCTGGAAATTCCCTCTCAGAAGGAATCTGCACTATGATGTGGGAGGGAGAGAAAACAAGACTGGGTATTGTGTGAATTGGTTCAGGTTGTGTGTCAGCCAGACAGCCTAGGCATGGGCTGTGCATTACCATCATTATTCTATTATAGAAGGCTGAGGGAGTCAAGGTTCTAACCTGAACATTCTCGTTATAGAGCCTGAGGCAGGGTTCTCAGGAGAGAGAGTCAGACACAGCAGAGCAGAGATACCTCAGTTCAATTTGCTCTCAGTAGAGATCTGGGCCAAAACCGGCCAACGCACCTTTAAAAACATACTCACTCTGTCGGTCTTCCTGTCTGTTTTCCTGTCTGTCTCTGTCTCTCTCTCCTTTTTTCTCTCTTATCAACTTCATATCTTCTTTTGTTGTGTAACTGCATTGTATTTGGTTAGATTCATTTGTTATATTCTCCTGTATTGTTTCGCGAAAACTGCCTGAACATCTGTAGTATCTCGCTCTCTCTTTCTCTGGTATGACTCAGTGCAACATCTTTCTCTGGTATGACTCAGTGCAACATCTTTCTCTGGTATGACTCAGTGCAACATCTTTCTCTGGTATGACTCAGTGCAACATCTTTCTCTGGTATGACTCAGTGCAACATCTTTCTCTGGTATGACTCAGTGCAACATCAGTGCCTGAAGAGACGATTAACTAGGGCTTATTTCAGTATACAACACCACCACAAAATAAACATTAACAAGTTAACATAACAATCCAACCTGTTTTGTTTTCGCAGGGACAGGGGGTAGAACAAGGGCAATAAGGTGACGTCTAGATCTTTCTGTCTGAATCTGAAGCCTACCGCTGATCAAGACCCTGTGTTGGTTTGGTGAGACAAAGTGAGAATATTGTCCACTGGCCACAACACGCATCATTATTTACATTACAATCAATGATGTATCTAAACACATATAGTACCTTTCAAAAGTTTGGACATACCTTCTCATTCAAGGGTTTGCCTTTATTTTCACTAGTTTGTACATTGTAGAACAATAATGAAGATGTCAAAACCATGAAATAACACATATGGAATCATGTAGTAACAAAAAGAGTGTAAAACATATCAACATATATTTACAATTTTAGATTCTTCAAAGTAGCCATCCTTTGCCTTGAGGACAGCTTTGCACGCTCTTGGCATTCTATCAACCAGTTTCACCTGGAATGCTTTTTCAACTGTCTTAAAGTTGTTCCCACATGTGCTGAGCACTTGTTGGCTGATTTTCCTTCACTCTGTGTCCAACTCATTCCAAACCATCTCAATTGGGTTGCGGTCTGGTGATTGTGGAGGCCAGATCATCTGATGCAGCTGATGCATCACTCTCCGCGGTCAAATAGCCCATACACAGCCTGGAAGTGTGTTTTGGGTCATTGTCCTGAGAGAAAATCAACTGATAGTGGGACTAAGTGCAAACCAGATGGGGTGGCGTATCGCTGCAGAATGCTGTGGTAGCCATGCTGGTTAAGTGTGCCTTGAATTCTAAATAAATTACAGACAGTGTCACCAGCAAAGCACCCCTACACCATCACACCTCCTCCTCCATGCTTCATGGTGGGAGCCATGGGGAGATCATCCATTCACCAACTCTGCGTCTCACAAAGACACAGTAGTTGGAACCAAAAATCTCACATTTGGACTCATCACAGACCAAAGGACAGATTTCCACCGGTCTAATGTCCATTGCTCATGTTTCGTGGCCCAAGCAAGTCTCTTGGTGTCCTTTAGCAGTGGTTTCTTTGCAGAAATTTGACAATGAAGGACTGATTTATGCAGTCTCCTCTGAACATTTGATGTTGAGATGTGTCTGTTACTTTAACTCTGTGAAGCATTTATTTGGGCTGCAATCTGAGGGTGGTAACTCTTATGAACGTATCCTCTGCAGCAGAGGTAACTCTGGGTCTTCCTTTCCTGTGGCGGTCCTCATGAGAGCCAGTATCATCATAGTGGTTGATGGTTTTTTGCGACTGCACTTGAAGAAACTATCAAAGTTCTTGAAATGTTCCTTATTGACTGACCTTCATGTCTTAAAGTGATGATGGACTGTCATTTCTCTAGGCGTATTGAGCTGTTCTTGCCATAGCATGGACTTGGTCTTTTAACAAATAGGGATATCTTCTGTATGCCACTCCTAAATTGTCACAACACAACGGATTGGCTCAAACGCACTAAGAAGGAAAAAAATTCCACAAATTAAAATTTAACAAGGCACACCTGTTAATTGAAATGCATTCCAAGTGACTACCCCATGGACCTGGTTGAGAGAATGCCAAGAGTATGCAAAGCTGTCATCAAGGCAAAGGGGGGCTGCTTTGAAGAATCTCAAATACTAAATATATTTTGATTTATTTAACACTTTTTAGTTACTACATGATTCCATATGTGTTATTTCATAGTTTTGATGTCTTCACTATTATTCCACAATGTTAGAAAATAGTGAAAATAAAGAAAAACCCTTGAATGAGTAGGCGTGTCCAAACTTTTGATTGGCACTGTATGTCTATGGTAACAATATTTCAACAGCTTCTACACCACGCAGGTGTAAAGGACTTTAGGCTGCTTGCTTAGCGATTACCACTTTTTTCCCAATTTTGCCAATACCTGGCGCAAACTCGGGACCTCTGCATTGCTTGCACACGTGTCCACCCCCCTTGAAGCGTCTTACCAGTCAGTCTCACATGAAAACCTAGCTATTTGCTCTCGCAGGCTGATGAGTAAGTTTCACACATCCCCATGGGCTATACAGTCAATACTTTATATTAGACATGTATGTAATATCCCTTATCAAAGTCCAAATAGTTAATTTCCTAACATCTCCCTCAACCAGTTATGTCAGTGTGAATTGATGTTATTGTGACAAAAGGACATAAAATATCATGAATAAAGTAGCCCACATTACTCCTGGTATCGCCTCTATATTATTACAGAGGAATAATGGGAGACTTTCAACAATATAAACAATCAAGAACAATTAGGCTCTTTGTGACCTTCCTCCCTCAGACTGCTCATCTGTGTCCCAAATATCACCCCTATTCCCTATTTAGGGCACTACTTTCTACCAAGGCCAATAGGGCTGTTAGAGCACTATATAGGGAATACAGTGCCGTTTGGGAGTCTCTGTGTAAATAGTAAAATTTTCCTTCGCTTCACATAACAGGAGAGACAATGTGACACCATTAAAAAAAGCTAAAGGGCTTTGATCATTCAATAAGGCAAACACTGAGGCTAAGCTACGGTAGAAATAGACCATTTTACTTTTTTTTAACACTAAAGCTAAGCTATGGTAAAGCTATGGTAAACCGAGACCGTTTGACTTCTCTATGGGTATTATAGGATGTGTGAGGAGAATGGTGTTACAACTGACCGTGAGCAAACTAGCTTGTCTGGACTGGAAAGACAATGGTTCACTTCCTGCGTTAAACAATGAGAGCAATGCAAATATGGCAATTAGAGTCATAGCAGTGCTTTGTCTCAAGCCAACTCTAGTCACAAATTAGGAATGGTAAGATTGAAAATCTCCAGTGAGAAATATTGGTCCTATGAGAGAGAAAAGAAGGCCAAGTATTTTAACCAGGATTCAACATGTTGACCCGTAATTGAGGAAATGGTTCTCTTCCACATGGCAATTAGCCTGTCCATCTTTTCACAGGAAGTCAGAGGACAAGCAGCCATGTCTGTCTCAAACCATTACATCGCAAATATACACAGCTATTTGACCTTTGACCTGATGACTCAGTTACCACCATGCTGGCTCTGACAGGATGTATATTCTGATTGCATCCCAAATAGCACCCTATTCCTTTTATAGTGCACTACTTTTGACCAGGGCCAATAGGGCCTCCATTTTCCCACAAGGCTCTTGTCAAAAGTGCACTATATAGGGAATAGGGTCCCATTTGGGAAGCATCCTTTGTGTTCTTTGATCAGAGTTAAATCATGAATATGACCTTTGGATGCAAACTACTAATAGACTGACAAGGAAAACATTGCAAGAGCTGTTATCATTGTAATCAGTATAAGAGCTAATCAACAAACACATTCACTATTTTAATGTTGAGGAATGTTTGCTTTGCAAGATAAGGATGGCAAGATGAATAATGTTTTCTTACCTTGTGAATCAGCACAAAAATACCACAAAACATTTGTTGGAAATCAAACTAAATATATTTAAGCAACCGAAACTCTAGAAATAGCTACCAACCTTTCACACGCAGCAGGAGGAAAGATAGAAGATAAGCCATATCTACACGACGAAAGGAAAGACTGATTAAACTTAGCGAATTCAAATAAAGATATGTCCCATTGCAGTTCAAGATTAATCTATTAGAGACAGAAAAACAAAAAAAATGTCCCTTATAATCTAATAAAACATTTCTCTTCGTTAACTCTGACGAAGAAGGAAAGGAAGCAATTTTAACATTTCTCTCTCAATTTGTCTCATCGTTCTGAATATTCACTGTCACTGTAAACTCATCTCATCTCCTTTCATTCAATCATCCTCCAAATGTTTCATAGACTATTTCCCAAGAAGCCATGAAAAGTAAGATGGGTACTTTAATAATTAGTAATACTTCCAGGTCAGAGGTCACAGCAGGGGATTTGAAATAAGGTCCTGTAAAAGGCTTGTAAGGTTATAAGCACCAATTTTGAAACTGTAGATCAATCACTCACATTTATTTACAAGCACTTTTTTACATCAGCAGATTTCACAAAGTGCTTATACAAAACCCCCAAAGATTAGGCAATGCAGATGTACAGTAGAAGCAATGTGGCTGGGGAAAACTCCCTAGAAAGGCAGGAACCTAGGAAGAAACCTAGAAATTAACCAGGCTCTGGGGGATGGCCGGTCCTCTTCTGGCTGTAACCAGTGGAGATTGAGTACATTAAGGCCATATCATTCTTCAAGATTTTCAAACATTCATAGATAACCAGCAGGGCCATATAATAGATATGTTCTAGTGTCACTTGGTAAGGTTTGCATCACTGTAGGCAGGTAGGTAGGTAGGTAGGTAGGTAAGCAGCCAGGTGCAGAAGAAGCTGTTGGGTTGGTTGGATTAGGTTGGGCTTGGCTCGTAGTTAGGTTTAGTGTGGAGGTCTGTGCAGCGTTGAGCTAGGGAGTTGGCCTAGGTTATGCTGGAGGCTGGTTTGGGTTAGGGTTAGTGTGGAGGTCCATGAATCAATGAGCTGGGTCGGGTTGGGTTTTGCTGGTTGTTGTGGTTAATGCGTAGGTCTGTACTGCAGGTTGTTAGACACTCACCCAGGGCTGTTCGAAGCTATATGTGCGTCATCGGTTGTCAGGATTCTCATCTCCTCTGGCCTGCTGGAAATCAAACCTCAGACGCTGTATCCGGTCATGATTGCTAGGCGCCAGTCGGTTGCTGTGGAACCAAGGAGGACACAGAAAAAAGAGAGAGAGAGACAGAAAATATGGGAAGAATAAGCATGGACCAGTAACAGCATGATATAATTAACATTGGTGCTATAAAAAGTGACGCAATTAACTGCTCAAGCATCATTATTATCCATATTGATTGTATTCCACCTTCATTTAACCAGGTAGGCCAGTTGACAACAAGTTCTCATTTACAACTGCGACCTGGCCAAGATAAAGCAAAGCAGTGCGACAAAAACAACAACACAGAGATACACATAAACAGACATACAGTCAATAACACAATGGAAAAAATATATGTACAGTATGTGCAAATGTAAAGGGAATGAAAAAAGATTATCCTAAATACTGTGTATTAATATAATTTTAACCATTTTAGAATGTTGTCAAAATCCATTCCTACTGTCCATTGAGCAAACAAAAATAATCCCTTTTGAACTATTGTGAGTGATCCATGTTCTTTTTAGACAGGGAGAATGGCCTATATTATGGGTTTTTATGGTGTGAGGCGTTATTAAACAGTGCTCTTGTTGAAGATGAATTTGCATTCCTTTCATTAGTGGCTTTGAGAGCCCTGTCAATAGGAATCAATACTCTCCCCTCAGTTAATCAGTCTCTCCTTTTATCACCACCAACAGAGGCAGGGTCTGACACAATGCATAATTATGACAAGACAACTGGCTTTATAATAGGGCCCAGTTTACATTCCATAGAGGAGAGAGGGAGGGATTGGATGGGATGGGTTGAGAGAGGGGTGGGAGGGAGAGAGAGAGAGGGTGAAATAAAGAGAAAGATAGGGAGATATGGAGAAAGGAAAGGGAGGGAGAGCCGGCGTAAAGACAGACAAAGAGAAAGAAAATAGAGAGAAGGAAGAGAGAACGGAGAACAGCATCTAGGGACACTTAAGATGGACATTTTACATCGGAACTGTCGCACAGTCACACTGTCGTCATCACTCTGCTCCAAGGTGGCACTTACAGGTGGTTCACCAGCAGTAGACCTGATTGCTCATTTAAACCCAGAGGATCCTGAACACAATTAGGCCCATAATTGCAGATTACAGCCAGCACATCCTTCTGATGATAATGGCCTCTAGGACGCAGTGCCAATCAGGCTTCATTAAAACACAGCGAAATAGCACCTCATAAAGGACGAATTGAGTTGGATTGAGTTGGATGCACGTCGCTGCTGCAGAGCAAGCGAGCCGTCATTCTGAAATGCTCTCAATCTCTCGCTCTGTTGTTCCACGCGACAATTAAAACAAATTGTATTAGTTATAAGCCATTTGATTCTCATGGCTTTATGTAATGCTTGCTGATGTGAGCATACATTAGGCTTTTATAATCATATGTATGGATGATGGCTATTAGATGGACCACTGGCCTGTAAGGTTCAGAAAATTGGTAACGTCATCATGTTTTACTCTAGAGACTTTTCGTGGACTGCATCTCAATCTACTGAATCCGCCGGTGTCGGGCTTTACTTGGCTCATCATGCTCTAGCGACTCCTTGTGGCAGGCCGGGTGCCTGCAGGCTGACTTCGATCGTCAGTTGAGCAGTGTTTACTCCAACACATTGGGGCAGCTGGCTTCCGGGTTAAGCGGACGGGTGTTAAGAAGCGCGGTTTGGCGAGTCATGTTTCGACCTTCACCTCTCCGAGCCCGTTGGAGAGTTACAGAGATGAGATAAGAGGTGTTTACAGCTAGCAAGCATCCACTATCTCAGATTGTTCTGAAATCATTTTTGTAGTTAGAAGCATTCCTGCGACATTGTTTTGTTCAAATATGAATTGATATCTTAGAAATGAAGCTAGTCAACACAGCTCTTAGCTCCCTCAGTAGATGCCTACTGGATAACTTATTTGTATTGCTTTTAATCTTTTTAATGAATTTATCTTATTAACACTTTGTTCTAGCTAGCTATTTGTATAGGTAGCTATCAAGTAAACGCAATGATATATTAAGGCCATTTTGTTAATTATACATCTGTGAGGAGTTGGACATTTATTTCAGTGTGATGGTCAACCACCCATTATCAGTCTATGCATTTTAAGGTGGTGGATTTGTGCAACTAACAAAGGAGTTTGCACCAAAATTGGCTATTTGTATTTATAGGATTCATATAATATTCAATAAATATAGTACCTAAAATCTGATTTGGGCCAAATTTTTTCTAACAATGAGTGAAACCTGAGGAATCCAAATAAATTGTCAAAAGCCACCCACGGACCCCACACATCAATTCCACCCTAACAATGAGCATACAGTATCAGTTCTCTATGTCTAACAAGTAGTATGGAGCTGTGACTCTGAGTATTGTTTTGTCATACTATGTTATGTATTCTCATTGAATTTGGTGATGGCCCCCCCACCCTCAATGTTAAAGGGATAGTTCACCCAAATTATAAAATGACATATTGGTTTCCTTACCCTATAAGAACTTTATGAACAAGTATGACAGCAACCCGTGAGTTGGTTTTGTTAAAAAATTTAACATTCGAAACAGTGGACAACAAAACCAACGCATGGATTGCTGTCATACCTTGTCCATAGCCTGCTTACAGGTCAAGGAAACCAATATGTAATTTTGGTGAAATATCCCTTTAAAATTGATGGGGGGTGTTCTTTCAAAAAGAAAACACCTTTAACAGCACCATCTAGTGGTCAGATCCTGGTACTATCGGGATGTAGGCTAGGACATAAACCCAACAACTTCTATGGCCAATTTATCTGTAAAGTTTGAAAAAAACATCACCAAATTCACTTGGAATACATTACATAGGACGAAGAAACAATACTCCGAGCCACAGCTCCATGCTACTTGTCAGACAGAGAACTGATACCATATAGTCATTGTTGAAGTGGGATTGGCGTCGGGTGTGGGGAATCTGTGGGTGGCTTTTGACAATTTCTTGAGATTCCTCATGTCTAACTCATCCAAATTGGATGTTAGGTACTATATTTATTGAATATTATGCGAATCCTTCCATCAAAATGGCCAATTTGGGTGAATAAACTAGCTTAATTTCTCAAGATCAAATTATATTTCAACAACATTGCAGGAATGCTAATCCTATCTGTCTCTAACAACAGAAACAATCTGAGATTGTGGGTGTCGAAATCCTCTTCCTTGTGATTTTTGATGTGGAACGACCCTCCTGTATAAACCTGTGATAACACATTATCTGGGTGTTGACATACGTAGCTAGCTGCCATGCCCATTCCTGCACCATGTGAGGAAGTACAACAAGTTCTCAATGGTGGAAATGAGAGAAGATTGCAGTTGAATTAGTATTTGTTTTTTTTCAAATGCTTCAGCTGTGCTTGATTGAGATTGCCTGGCACAATGGAACAAAAGGAAAACGCTGCCCATCTGGCACTCCAGGAATGCTGAATTTATTTTTGATTAACTAGGCAAGTCAGTTAAGAACAAATTTGTACTTACCATGACGGCCTAGGAACAGTGGGAAAACTGCCTTGTTTAGGGACAGAAAGACTGATTTGTATCCTTGTCAGCTCGGGGATTCAATCTAGCAACCGTTCAGTTACTGGACCAACACTTTAAACTACTAGGCTACCTGCCCCCCATAGAAAACAAATACTTTTTGAACCCAGGTCTGAAAAGGAGGTTGAAATGTGAACTCCTTCTATACCTGTCTTATGGAAAGTTCCATCCATTTACTCCAAACAAACACATTTGTAAATTCCTTCTTTCCTTGACCCAGAGTCAGGCCTCCCCCTCCCCCTCCCTCCTCCAGTGTTAATTCAGTGAAAATGGATCCCTCACCCTCCTCCAGTGTTAATTCAGTGAAAATTGAGAGAATTATGCCCAATATTATTACTGCCTTCATGGAGGCAATATGGGGTGAGAATTGAAGGGGGAGAGAGGAGCTGGGCTGAATTGAGACAACAAAAAAAATGGCAGTATGTAACGTCAATAGAATTTGAAGCGTTGAAAAGAGTAATGGAAATTGGAAGCATGGAGTAGAGTCTGCTGCTACTATGGGAGGGATCAAGGGGTGAATTTGTCACGGTGGTTCAAAGGGTCCAGATCCACCATCCATTGTTCAAAGTTGATGTGTTTCTTGGAGGACCAGCTCCCACCAACTATGTGAATCTTTAGTATGAAGACATTCAAATACAAGATTAAAGCATGGTACTTTGAATAGAAAAAGAAGGAGTGAAGGAAGCACATGGTAGGCAGTTATCAGTGACTAGGATAGCCAACAAGCGTGTGTCTGTGTGTGTGTGTATATGCATCTGTGTGTTTATGCATATGTGTGCGCAAGCCCTTTCCTCATATAAACTAAAAGATGGATTCAGCCGTTGGCCGGGACTCAGTATCCTCCACAGTCACCATGATCATTGGTGTACGCTGCCATCCATATCAAGTGTCACTGCTTTACAAATACCCCTCTGTCTGCATACATCAACATCCGCATTCCAAATGGCACACTATTCACTAGTGAATACTGTGCCATATGGGACATACCCATATGTAACAGCTTTCTGCAAAATAAAAGCTCACACAAAAAAAAAAACCTTGCCGGCAATTTCCAGTAGACTGTCCGGGCAATTTAGGATGAATGTGTATGAACGTCTGCTGGACAGTAGGCCTGTATGGAGGAATATGAATGAGCAAGGATGGAAGGATCGGCGACTACATGAAAGTGTTTGTGCATTGGGGAAAAGGTCACAGGCTATGTAAATGTATGCCATGGTAAATGATAGCTGCTGCTCACTGAATCAGTGTGTGTGTGTCTGTGTCTGTGTCTGTGTCTGTGTCTGTGTCTGTGTCTGTGTCTGTGTCTGTGTCTGTGTCTGTGTCTGTGTCTGTGTCTGTGTCTGTGTCTGTGTCTGTGTCTGTGTCTGTGTCTGTGTCTGTGTCTGTGTCTGTGTCTGTGTCTGTGCCTGTGCCTGTGCCTGTGCCTGTGCCTGTGCCTGTGCCTGTATCTGTGTCTGTGTCTGTGTCTGTGTCTGCCTGCATGTGTGTGGGAGCGAAGAATTGACGTGGCATAGTCACGCTTCATTGTCCTTTTCTAAAGTCTGCTTCAATTAAATGAATAAGACTCAGTGGAAAATAGACCAACTGGTGAATCACCAATTAACTAGGAGGGGAGATAAAATAAATATCCATATCCCTACAGACTCTTTCTCTCAAGTACAATGAGACTCACTCAATATCTGTCTGTGTGTTCCCTTTCGCTGAAAGGTCAGTGTGTGAGTGAGGCTACTTCTCTCCCTTTGGCCCTATTTAGAGAGACACACACAAATGTGCAAACACACAGGCAGGCACACACACCAACTCCTCTCACACGCACACCTTCTCTCTCTCACTCTTTCTTGTTGTTCAATAATATCACTCTGCCGCACACCTTATCTCCCTCCAAGAGCAATTTGTCAGCAGACTATTCTATAACTGTTAGAAGTCACAGTGAAGGGGGCCAAAACGCTGAGATGTAAGTATGAACTTAATTTTATCTCTACCTTTGCTCACCTGCTTCAGTATGTATTGGGAATATGCATATAATAAAGAAACAACTGTTATCACACGAGAAACAGAACACAGACAAACATGAATAGATAAAGAGTCAGAACACAGGAGTTATTATACGGTATGGGATAATAACAGCTTTGTGGGTTTCTATTTAAACATATACGTATGTTATTAGAGAGAGGGGGGCAGAGAGAGAAAGAGATAGCGAGAGAGCGAGCGAGAGCGAGCGAGATTTGTGGCACTGTCATAGGATGCCACCTTTCCGACAAGTCAATTCGTCAATTTTCAGCTGCAAGGTGGTCGGCCACACAAGCTTACAGAACGGGACCGCCGAGCGCGTAGCGGGTAATAATCTGTCCTCTGTTGCAACACTCACTACCGAGTTCCAAACGGTCTCTGAAAGCAACGTCTGCACAATAACTATTCGTCGGGAGCTTCATTAAATGGGTTTCCATGGCCGAGCAGCTGCACACAAGCCTAAGATCACTATGCGCAAGGCAAAGTGTCGACTGGAGTGGTGTTAAGCTCACCGCTGTTGGACACTGGAGCAGTGGAAACAAGTTCTCTGGAGTGATGGATCACGCTTCACCATCTGGAAGTCCGATGGACGAAACTGGGTTTTGTCAGATGCCAGAAGAACGCTGCTTGTCCAAATGCATAGTGCCAGCTATAAAGTTTGGTAGAGGAAGAATAATGGTCTGCTGCTGTTTTTCATGGTTCGAGCTAGGCCCCTTAGTTCCAGTGAAGGGAAATCTTAATGTAACAGCATACAA
This sequence comes from Oncorhynchus kisutch, assembly GCF_002021735.2. NCBI lineage: Eukaryota > Metazoa > Chordata > Actinopteri > Salmoniformes > Salmonidae > Oncorhynchus > Oncorhynchus kisutch. The sequence goes on along the minus strand of NC_034184.2, from coordinate 50,882,093 downwards.
TGATATTCTAGATGATTATGTGCTTCCAACTTTGTGGCAACAGTTTGGGGAATGCCCTTTCCTGTTTCAGCATGACAATTCCCCCGTGCACAAAACGAAATACAGAAATGGTTTGTCGAGATCGGTGTGGAAGAACTTGACTGGCATGCGCAGAGCCCTGACCCATCAAACATAATTGGGATGATTTGGAAAGCCGACTGCCAGCCAGACCTAAGCGCCCAACCTCAGTGACCGACCTCACTAATGCTCTTGTGGCTAAATGGAAGTCCCTACAGCAATGTTCCAACATCTAGTGGAAAGCATTTCCACTGTTATAGCGGCACAGGGGGACCAACTCCATATTAATGCCAATGATTTTGGAATGAGATGTTCGACAAGAAGGTGTCCACATATTTTTGGTCATACGGTGTATATAATTGGGGGTTTCAACACTTTGAAGTTGAAAGAAATTCAGGCTTTTTATAGTGTGACTTTAAATCTTATGTCTTATCTGATCCTAGGCACAATTTAACGTCTATCTATAATATTAGACTGATCTGACTTGTGGCTCTGTCCTCAATATCTCCATACTACAGATGAGAGGAGGTGCAGGCGTGCGGTTACCCTTCAACCATATTGCTTGAGCTCCAAAGCATAAATCATATTTATTTCACATCCCTACAGACTTGTATTTATTTTCAAAGCAGCCGTATTGGTCGTGAAGACAGGGCAGGCATTGGTCAGACGACTAATCTACAGAAACGTAAAATGAATGATTCAATCAGTGGCATTACTGCTGGCCATTTTGGAGAGGGAGATAAAATAGATGTTTTTCCTTTTTATATTCAGCAGATCTGTCAGAGGTTGACAGCAATCAAATGTCATGTGACTGACTGAATGGCTTCCTCACATGCTCTCTCTTTACCTCACTCCCTCTCCATTCTCTTTCGCTCTCTCTTCCCTCTATCTTTCTCTCCCCCTCTGTCACTCTTTCTCCTCCAATTGTCTCTCTCTTTTTCTCATCTCTCTCTCTTCCCAATCTCTGTATCTCTCTGTCCATGAATATTACCTAGTTTGTTGGTCTCTCCCCCAGCCCAGGCTAGCCAGACCAGTGAGTGACAGCTGCAGCCTGCCTGGACAGACAAAGGGCGATAATACAGGCGATAATACCCTGGATTTGTGAAACAGTGACTTCATCCATGTACCCATCTCACTGATGTGCAGACATGGTTCACACCCCCCACAACCCCCACTCCTGCTGAGAACCCTTCCTCTATCAGTCCTAGGCTGCGTCCCAAATCTCAGCCTAAAGTGTATTTAGTACACTTTAGTACACTTTAGTGACCAAAGGGCTCTGGTCAAAAATATTACACTATCTAGGGAAGAGGGTGAAATTTGGCACAAGGCCCTGCAGTGGGCGACAGCTGGCTGGGGGGTGAGGGTTGCGTCTGGGTGGAGAGGCTTTCTGCTGTGGGGGCGATGGTTGAATGGTGGGAGCGGTGGGGGGGCTTTTCACCCGTTCCTTGGGGCTGCACAGTAGCCTATACAGCCCATATGGAAAGGAACCTAAGAGGCCGTCTACAGAACTGCTTGCATGGACCAGCAGCGTGACCGAGGAGCGTAGCGCTCTGATTAGCGAAGGTAAGAGGGGGACGCCTGTGGAGCGGGGTCCTTTAGCAGGGGGTAGGAGGTGAGGCTGGCCTGGGTCCTACTGCAGTGCAGAACAAACACCTTATCCTGGGGGACCCCGTGGAGGGCTGGAGGGCCCTCGTCTAGAATAAAGATCAGAGAGGGATAAAGGAAAGAAAAGTAGGAGCAGGGCCTGGCTCACCCCAGGACCCTCACAAAGACATGCAGTGCCTTCAGAAAGTATTCACATACCTTGACTTTTTCCACATTTTGTTATGTTAGAAAGTGGGATTCAAATGTATTTAACTATCATTTTTTGTCAATGATCTACACAACATTTTATGTAATGCCAAAGTAGAAACATTCTATAATTGTATAATAACATAATAAAATAATAACATAAAAATATTTATGTCTTGATTACAGTAGTTAAGTATTCAACCACCTGAGTCAATCCATGTTAGAATCACCTTTGGCAGCAATTACAGCTGTAAGTCTTTCTGGGTAAGTCTCTAAGAGCTTTCCACACCCGGATTGTGCAACATTTGCCCATTATTCTTTTCAAAATTCTTTAAGCTCCGTCTAATTGTTTGTTGATCATTGCTATTTATGCATCTGTAACTTTCATCATTCATTCATGATTAACCATAATCATGGTAACATCCACATTATTGTAAAAGTGTTCAGAACCATATTCCATTCTTATTTACAATAAAAGTGACTCCAAAAAATGTAATATTTACCATTCTACTGGGCAAAACATAATCTGAAACACAACCAAAACCAACTGCATCCAGCAAGTTTGTAGAGTCACAAGCTTGATGTAGTCATTGCGTGCTAGGAATATGGGACCAAACACTAAACTTTTGATTCCTTTAATACGCATCAATGAATTTGTCCAAATACTGATGACCTTCAAATGGGCGGACTAGATGCATAAAGTGCTTTTATTTCTGAACCAAGGGTTCTCAACATTATTATTTCAATTTTAAGTGTATTGCTATTCACAATAATCCATCATTTATTTCTCATAAATATACTGTAATTTAAGCTTTAATACTCCCTCTTTCACTCTGAAGGGGGACTGTCAGCCTGTGAAAGCTTACGGTGGAACAGGGTTGCAGCTATCTTGTTTGGATGAGGACATTTCCTACGCTTGCTCTGCAATGTCCACTTGTCACACTGGCATGTTGTCAATCCTTGTGTTACTTGTATGGAATGGAATGACAGAACAGAAACAGCTTTTGGGCTTTTTTTCTTCAAGTGTGTGCCCTTTGTTGCACCCTTCAATAATAAATGTGACTGAACAATAAAAATAACGTGTAGGAAAAAACCCGGTGTCACTTCTTATAGCAAGATGATATGAAACGCTTATGGATAGAAAACCTTCAAGATACAAATAATATGAAAAGGGAAACAGAAGCTGAGTTAGACCCAATCACTAAAGGGCTTCTGTGACTAGTGGCCGCAGTGCCAGAAAAGAGAATGTCAGCCAGACCGACAGAAGCTGAGGTTACCCAGTCACTAAAGGGCTTCTCTGACTAGTGGCCGCAGTGCCAGAACAGAAAATGTTAGCCAGACTCTTCCGGTAAGCCAATCAGACATTCAGCAGATCCAGTCCAGATCTTGATCAATTATTTAAAGTAATCTTGCCAGCATCTGATTCAGCTTGAATGACATACAGAATTACAGTATATTCACTGTGATGTAGAAGCTCCTCTCATTGAAAAGTTTTAGAGAAACTAACAAACTATGGAAAGGTCTTGTTCTGTTAGAGTAATTACTGTAAATGGTATATCTCCATAGAAACTGTCCATGTAAACGTGTGTTATTAGATCTTGGAGCTCACCTAATATGGACAATAAATGCTTTATACTCTGGCTAACCTCCAGTCATAAAGTAATATATATGCAAAAGGTGAGCATTTCTCCGAAGCATGACAACGAAGGTTCAGTACATACGTACAACACTGGTCTGAGATAACTTTGGTCTGTATACAACATACTACTGAAAGTCAAGTGCATGTACATTTGTTCTAAGAAAATGCATTTCCTTGTAATTCAGTTAGTTAACCCCATGAGTTACAGTACGTCATTCTCAATCCCAAGCACTGACACAATTAGAATCTAGTTGACAGCCGAGTTCTCGGAAAAGACGCGGTTGTGCTTGGAGTTATTTATTAAGAAGCTCAGCTATTCTTAGACCGAAATTACAGTCTAATTGTTGTTGGAAAAGAAGATTATATCAACTCACAAGTACAGAATGTGTCCAAAAAGCACTTCAAAGCAAAGCAAGACATTAAAGTGGAAGGTCTTGCTTCATAAAACAAACTTTCTCAACAGCCAACAACGGCAACTTTCTATAACTTTATTTCACTGGGAAAGTGAGTTATGTAGAGAGTAGACTAGAGCCCCATGTCTGACAGCTCAGAAAGAGAATGATGAACTTTGATGTAAAGCAGTGTAAATCGAGGCCTATTGATTGTGAGTCACTCTAACTCTAAGAGACTGTGTGAGGAACATCTATTATATTCACAGCACCTCTATACAGGATTCAGTGCTGGGCTCTCTGCTGCTATACCACTCTCTCTCGGCTTTGAGGCAAAGCTCTCCCTCTGCATGCAAATTATTAGGCCTTGCTAATCACACAAGGAAACAGAGGGCCTGCACACGCACGCACACACACAGGCACGCACGCACGCAAGCAAGAGTCATGACTGATTCATTTTTGCTCTTTGTATAGAACAGCTATATGCGTGTGGTAGTTAGTAAAGGCATCTGAAAAATAACTGCTTTCAATATGGAGTCGGGAGAGTGGGGATGCAGTGGTAAATACATACAGTGTGAAGGCCTCTGGGTGACGTGTTCACTTAAATAGGCCTCAGCTCAGCTTTTATGAGGCCATCAGGCTTTTAATACTAGTTTTATGAGATATTAGTTAACCTGACACACTGAAGGCTACAGGGAAAGTGACCTATATGATTCTGCTGCTTAGGCCTTCTGTATAACACTAGCTGCTATTAAACTCGTTTATAGAGATGACCACCGAAATACCAGATTCAAGCATAGGTTAACTTCAGGAAATATGAAGTTCATAACTGGCTTTCGCATCAAGTGCCCTTACCATACATTGGCCTCAATACTGTTGGCAATTGATGTTATTCTTCAATAACACAAACTCCAAAGCAAATCAGGGAGATTCGGAGTTGACCCCCCCAAAGTGGGTTATGCACAGCCTTCTCTCTTTCTTCTGGATCAACACACAGTTGATACGTTTTTCTTGTTGTTGTTGTTCAGACCAATTCACCCGGGTCACGGCACCAAGTGTTAGCAATTGATGTTATTCTTCAAAACACAAACTCCAAATAATATCAAGGGGAGAAAATACTGTAGGTTAATTTGAGAAGGACAAATCAAGATGTTCAGATGTTCAGTCTCCCCTGTCCTCAGCTTTTTTCCACCGAACAAAGGAACAGTATGCTATTTTTACCCCCACCCCCACCCTAGCCTGGGGTTGACCAATTAGAAGTCCTTGCATTACAACTTGGCCAATGGCCAAATAACAAGTATCCTGCTCCCGACTCAATGTACAGACAGCAGCACATGTAGCTCTGAGTTCAGGAGTGACGTTCAACAGATTCTAAACAGATGTTGAACTGAAATCCAACTCCTATTGATCGTTAACTCTATTGATCATTAGGACTCTGTTTTAGCACTCTCGTCCTCTCATCCTCTGAGTTGTGTATTTATCTTTAAATTATTCTTATAGTACCCAGAGGTCTTGAGGTGATGAAATAAAAGTCACCACCATTGCAGGATGTGGTAAACACCACTCAAAAGACACACTAAAGACAGATGGAGAAGTTGACGGAAGGTGAACTAGACAACCGTCATCACCTAGACAACGAGGAGCCAAGAGGATTTAGTGACAAGCCCCAGCCTCAGTTGTCCAAGTGTGGATGCCTGGAGTGCCAAGGGTGTGTATGTGTGTGTGTCTGTGTGTGTGTAGATGACATGAGCACCGTGGATGAAATGGGATGCCAAGCCAGAAGTTTTAACTGCCTGCTAAATGAGAAAACGTAAACTCAGGATAGTGAGGTCCCAAACCAAGCTAATGGCTTTAGCAAGCTGGAATACCAGAGAGGAAGAGGAGGAATGGGGCTGGTGAGTGAAAGAAGGGAGGGAGGAGAGGCTGGATTCAGGACGTCCCTCTCCTTCCTTGGTTCCTTGCATCCTTGTTTCCAGCCCAGATTTCTCCCTCTCAGAGGGAACGGCGACCCCGCAAGCGTCTCTCCCTCCAAGGCATCTCTCCTCCCCAGTTCTGTCTGCTCTCAGCGCACCACACAGCTGCTTGACCCTCTATAAAACGGACTACCATGCCAGGCAGTGTAACTCTCCTTTTACTACAGACTACCATGCCATGCTGTGTCGTGCCCACTTTTTACAGTTTCATCCTTCAGCTGTTCCTTCCCTCTCTCCTTCCTGGAAGGAATTGCCCACCTGCTGGCAGCACATTTAAGAGGGACAAATGTGTTGGATCCAGTAGTGCCATAGTTACAGTCGCAAAAAAAGCAGAGATTGAAGACAGAAATGTTTGGACACAGCTACTCATTCAAGGGTTTATTTGTACTATTTTTTTATATTGTAGAATAAAGACAATAAAAATATGAAATAACACATTTGGAATCAAAAAAAGTGTTCAGCAAATGAAAATATATTCTTCAAAGTAGCCACTGTTTGCCTTGATGACAGTTTTGCACACTCTTAGCATTCTCTCAATCAGCTTCAGGTGTGCCTTGTTAAAAGTCCATTTGTATAATTTTTTTCCTGTTGTGACTAGGGGTATTTTCATTTTTGGAAAAATAACGTTCCCAAAGTAAACGGGATATTTTGTCAGGACAAGATGCTAGAATATGCATATAATTGACAGCTTAGGATAGAAAACACTCCGATGCGTCCCTATTAAGCAGTGAATGGGCTATCAACCAGATTACTTTTTCTACGTATTTCCCAAGGTGTCTACAACATTGTGACGTAGTTTTACGCCTTTATGTTGAAGAATACCCGTAAGCGGCTACATTGTGTAAGTGGTCACCTGATGGCTCTCAGAGTGATTCTCGCTTAAAATACAGAGGTAGACATTTTTCCTTTCGCTCCTACTGAAAAACCAATTGTCCCGGTGGATATATTATCGAATAGATATTTGAAAAACACCTTGAGGATTGATTATGAACAACGTTTGCCATGTTTGTCGATATTATGGAGCTAATATGGAATATTTTTCGGAGTTGTCGTGACTGCAATTTCCGGTCGATTTCTCAGCCAAACGTGAAGAACAAACGGAGCTATTTCGCCTACAAAAATAATATTTTGGGAAAAAATGAACATTTGCTATCTAACTGGGAGTCTCGTGAGTGAAAACATCCGAAACTCATCAAAGGTAAATTATTTAATTTGATTGCTTTTCTGATATTCATGACCAAGTTACCTGCTGCTAGCTGGACATAATGCTATGCTAGGCTATCGATAAACTTACACAAATGCTTGTCTTGCTTTGGCTGTAAAGCATCTTTTGAAAATCTGAGATGACAGGGTGATTAACAAAAGGCTAAGCTGTGTTAAAATTTATTTCACTTGTGATTTTCATGAATAGGAATATTTTCTAGTAATATTTATGTCCGTTGCGTTATGCTAATTAGTGTCCGTCGATGATTACGCTGCCGGTTCTGGGATGGGTAGTATCAAGAGGTTTTAACGCATTTGAGCCAATCAGTTGTGTTGTGACAAGGTAGGGGTGCTATACAGCTAATGTAGCCTTATTTGGTATAGGGAATAAGGTGCCATTTGGGATGCAATCCCCGTTTACACTGCCATTACGAGGCCTAATAAGCTGAGCAGATATCCTGCCGTCTGTAAGCCTAGTCGGCTACACCACAGGTCTCTGCATGCCTGGCTGGGAGCTCTCAGCTTTCCAAGGTAAAGTATCTAATTTACCTGACCACAACATCATGCAGCGCAGACATTCACTCACCCATATATCAATGGCTGCCACCTAGTGGGTTACCATGCAGGAGCCAGTGAATTATTCAGGATTCCCCATACCCCACCTCGCATCATGCACCCACACAGGAACACACAGGAACATGGCAGTGTAAATGGGTCTGCGTCCCAAATGGCACCCTATTCCCTATATAGTGCAATACCGTTTGTTATTATCTATTTTTATTATATTTTATTGTTAAGTTCAATTTGTCCTGCATTGTTGGTGCTCAGAGCCCAATAATGCTACTGCACACTGTAATTACACCTGCAACACTATATATGTGACTATTCAATTCTCTGATCTAATCTCTAATCATACTCAAACTCACTCCCCCCACCATTCACCCCCTGCTCCATCCTCTTCCTCACATTCATAATTAAAGAGAGAGCCATCCCACCAGGACTCAGACTGTGTGTCTGTCAGTCAGAGGCTTAGCCTGCCAGAGCCAGGGCCACTTTAAACAATAACAATATTGATAGAACGGGAGTAATAAATCAGAATTTAAAAGATGGATCCCAATGATTTTTGGTCCTGGCACAGCTGGTCCCATGCCCTAAGTGCCCTGAGGAGGGGGGGGGGGGTTTAAGGTGAAGTGAGGAGAGGAGGGTGGATGGTGAGAGCACTGAAGTGGAGGGGTTTGGGTTGGGTGGTGAGAGTTACTGGAGAGAGGAGGAAGGAGGAGAAACAGAGGAGGAGAAGAGGGATGTCACCCCCTCCTCCTGATGAGGCCTCCACTGCCTATTCTTCCTCTCCATTATTGAATTAGGGCCGAGAGTCCTCTTACGGGACCCAGTAAGAGGGAACTCCATCTGCAGAGGTCACGACTCCGGGTAATGGCCACACTGAGGGGCTGGGCAGAAAAATCCTCCAAAGCAAGGGCATCATTTCAATTACGCTATCAATTTTGTGTAATAATCAATAAGCAGGTCAGAAGGTTGGCAGATACAGACAGATGGGATGAATCATAAGAGGGGAGTGTTAGAGGAGGAAAAGAGAATTGGTGTGAAAATTACAATTTACATTCAGGTCCATAAATATTTGGACTTTTACCAAGTTATTATTATTTTAGCTGTCAACCACTGCATATTGGAGTTGAAATTAAATGATGTATATGAGCTGAAAGTGCAGGCTTTTAGCTTTAATTTGAGGGTATTTATATCCAAATCAAGTGAACGTCATAGGAATTACAGCACTTTTTGTATGTGGTCCCCCCTGTTTTAAGGGACCTAGAGTAATTGGACAATTGGCTGCTCAGCTGTTCCATCATGGCTAAGGTGTGTGTTATTCCCTCATTAGTTTATTTACAAGTAAGCAGATAAAAGGTCTGGAGTTGATTTCAAGTGTGGCATTTGCATTTGGAATCTGTTGCTTTTAACTCTCAATATGAAGTCCAAAGAGCTATCACCGCCAGTGAAGCAAGCCATCATTAGGCTGAAAAACCTAAACAAACCCATCAGAGAGATAGCAAAATCTTTAGGTGTGGCCAAATCATGTTACATTCTTAAAAATAAATAATGCACTGGTGAGCTCAGGAACACCAAAAGGCCCGGAAGACTACGGAAAACTACTGTGGTGGATGACAGAAGAATTCTTTCCCTGGTGAAGAAAAACCCCTTCACAACAGTTGGGCCACATCAGGAACACCCTCCAGGAGGTAGGCATATCTGTGTCAGGGTCAACAATCAAGAGAAAACTTCACCAGAGTAAATACAGATGGTTTACCATTAGATGTAAACAATTGGTAAGCCTCAAAAACAGGAAGACCAGATTAGAGAGTTTGCCAAAAAAAACATTGGAAAAAAGCCTGTACAGTTCTGGAACAACAGATTAGACAAATGTCAACTTGTACCAGAATGATGGAAGAGAAGAGTATGGAGAAGGGAAGGAATTGTTCATGATCTGAAGCATACCACATCATCTGTGAAGCATGGGGGAGGTAGTGTCATGGCGCGGGCATGTATGGCTGCCAATGGAACTGGTTCCCTTGTATTTATTGATGATGTGACTGCTGACAAAAGCAGCAGGATAAATTCTGAAGTGTTTAGGACTATATTATTTGCTCAGATTCAGCCAAATGTGTCACACCCTGACCATAGTTTACTTTGTATATTTCTATGTTTCATGTCTAGTTTGTCTATTTCTATGTCTGGCCTGATATGGTTCTCAATCAGAGGCAGGTGTTAGTCATTGTCTCTGATTGGGAACCATATTTAGGTAGCCTGGGTTTCACTGTGTGTTTGTTGCTGTCTCTGTGTTTGCACCAGATAGGACTGTTTTGGTTTTCCACGTTTGTTGTTTTTGTAGTGTTCGTGTTTATTCCTTTTTGTTATTAAACATGAATCAGTATAATTACTCAAATGACCCAAAGCATACTGTGAAAGATCAACCCAGGATCAACCAGGAACAGAAGACAAGAAGAAACCCAGCATCTGGTGACGTCTATGGGTTACAGACTTCAGGCAGTCATTGACTGCAAAGGATTTGCAAAAAAGTATTAAAACTCACAATTGATTATATTAGTTTGTCCAATTACTTTTGAGCCCTAAAATTGGGGGGCTATGTATACAAATGGTTGCAGTCCCTAAACGGTTCATACAATAATTTTGACAAAATCTTAAATGAATCATGAAATTCTACACTTACAGCACATCTTGATTGTTTCCTTTCAAATCTATTGTGGTGGTGTACAGGGCCAAAATGATGCAAATTGTGTCACTGTTCAAATACTAATGGACATGACATGCAAATAAATTCATAAAAAATCCTACAATGTGATTTTTCTGGTATATATATATATATATATATATATATACCATATATATACACACACACACACACACACACACACACTATTTTTTTTACGATTTTCTACATTGTAGAATAATAGTGAAGACATCAAAACTATGGAATAACACATATGGAAATGCGTAGTAACCAAAAAAGTGTTAAACAAATCCAAATATATAAATTCAAAAGTCACCCTTTGCCTTGATGACAGATTGGCACACTCTTGGCATTCTCTTAACCTGCTTCATGAGGTATTCACCTGGAATGCATTTCGATTAACTGGTGTGCCTTCTTAAAAGTACATTTGTGCAATATATTTTCTTCTTAATGAGTTTGTGCCAAGATAGGGGGGTATACAGAAGATAGCTGTATTTGGTAAAAGACCATGTCCATATTATGGCAAGAACAGCTCAAATAAGCAAAGAGAAATGACAGTCCATCATTACTTTAAGACATGAAGGTCAATCAATCCAGAAATTTTCAAGAACTTTGACAGTTTCTTCAAACGTAGTCGCAAAAACCATCAAGCGCTATGATGAAACTGGCTCTCATGAGGACCGCCACAGGAATGCAAGAAAGAAAACCCCTTGAATGAGTAATTGTGTCCAAACGTTTGACTGGTACTGTGTGTGTGTGTGTGTGTGTGTGTGTGTGTGTGTGTGTGTGTGTGTGTGTGTGTGTGTGTGTGTGTGTGTGTGTGTGTGTGTGTGTGTGTGTGTATATATATATATATATACTACCATTTAAAAGTTTGGGGTCACTTTAGAAATATCCTTGTTTTTGTAAGAAAAGCTTGTTGATTGTTCTGTTTTAAAATAACATAAAATGGATCAGGAATGCATTGCAGGCATTGCTATTCTTGTAAATGACTATTGTAGCTGAAAACGGCAGATTTTTCATGGCATATCTACGTAGGCATACAGAAGCCCATTATCAGCAAGCATCACTCCTGTGTTCCAAAAGCACATTTGTGTTAGCTAATCCAAGTTTATCATTTTAAAAGTTGATCATTAGAAAGCCCTTCTGCAATTATGTTAGCACAGCTGAAACTGTTCTGATTAAAGAAGCAATACAATGGGCCTTCTTTAGACGAGTTGAGTATCTGGAGCATCAGCATGTGGGTTTTATTACAGGCTCAAAATGGCCAAAAACAAAGACCTTTCTTCTGAATCTCGTCAGTCTATTCTTGTTCTGAGAAATTAAGGCCATTCCATGCGAACAATTGCCAAGAAATCTTGTAAAATACTGTGTACTACTCCCTTCACAGAACAGCGCAAACCCTAACCAGAATAGAAAGAGGAGTGGGAGGCCCCGGTGCACAACTGATCAAGAGGACAAGTACATTAAAGTGTCTAGTTTTAGAAACAGACGCCTCACTAGTCCTCAACTGACAGCTTCATTAAATAGTACCCGCAAAGCCCCAGTCTCAACGACAACAGTGAAGAGGCGACAACAGGATGCTGGCCTTCTAGGCAGAGTTTCAAAGAACAAGCAATATCTCAGATTGGCCAATAAAAATAACAGATTAAGATGGGCAAAATAACACATATACTGGACAGAGGAACTCTGTCTAGAAGGCCATTATCCTGGAGTCACCTCTTTACTGTTGATGTTGAGACAGGTGTTTTGCCCAGTTTGAGACTAGAGACTAGACATTTGCCCAGTATTTAGACCCATCGCTATGAGACTCGAAATTGTGCTCAGGTGCATCCTGTTTCCATTGAGCATGCTTGAGATAATTCAACCACTTGATTAGAGTCCACCTGTGATAAACCCAGGTGTGTGCCTTTCCAAATCATGTCTAATCAGTTAAGTTTCCCACAGGTGGACTCCAATCAAGTTGTTGAAACATCTCAAGCATGATCAATGGAAACAGGATGCACTTGAGAGGCAAAGAGATCTAGCACCAACACTGCCACTCCTGCATTCACACTTCCAGTCATGGGGAAATAGAGGATATAGACTGTTTAGAAGGGGCTTTGTTGCTGCTGCATCATGTCCAGGATGATGCTGTAAGCCTGGCATCGGTACTGCCCACTGTCCCCCACAATGCTCAGGGTCAACTCAGGGTCAACTCAGGCCCACATTTAAAAAAAAAACCTGCTCGGCCAGCCCGAACCAGGTCAGACGACAGAGGGAGTTTGGTAGGTGGCCTGACAGTACAGGGTAACACTGTGCCCCTCCATGGTGGCCAGGATCTTGGGTGTCCCACACACTGGAAAGTACCTCCACTAATGTCATGTTTACTGTATGTCACGCCCTGGCCATAGAGAGGCTTTTTTATTCTCTATTTTGGTTAAATAGTGTGACTGGGTGGGCATTCTATGTCCTTTTTTCTATGTTTTGTATTTCTATGTCTTGGCCTGGTATGGTTCTCAATCAGGGACAGCTGTCTATCGTTGTCTCTGATTGAGAACCATACTTAGGTACCCTTTTCCCGCACCTATTTTGTGGGAAGTTAACTTGACTTTGTTCAGGGCACATAGCCCAAGCTTCACGGTTTGGTTTTGTTCGTTGTTTTGTCAGTGTCATTTTTAATAAAAAGAAAATGTAGGCTTACCATGCTGCACCTTGGTCCAGTCCTTCATCCAGCCGTGACACTGTATCACTGTAGTAAAAGGTTTCATTAATATAATATGAACATTTGTACTCTCCTGAGTCCGCAGGTGTCAAATATTGAGCTCTTGTAATCTTGTTGCATGAGCCAGTGGTCTGATTCGGGTGGTGCCAGGCGAATGAGGGTTTGTACAGAACATGTACTGCTGATCCGTCACATAACATTTGGATTGGTTGAATAGCCAGCAAGACCGGACCTCCTTAACTGAATTTCACATAGACCTTAACCTGGAGAACAGGTTTAATTAACCTCTCTGGGATATGTGGGACGCTAGCGTGGCCAAAAGCCAGAGAAAATGAAGAGCGACAAATTCAAATAAATTACTATGAAAATCAAACTTTCATGAAATCACACATGTAAGATACCACATTAAAGCTACACGTGTTGTGAATCCAGCCAACATGTCAGATTTCAAAAAGGCTTTTCGGCGAAAGCAAACAATGCTATTATCTGAGAGTAGCACCTCCATAAACAAAGAGGGAGAAAACATATTTCAACCCTGCAGGCGCGACACAAAACGCAGAAATAAAAATATAAATTATGCCTTGCCTTTGACGAGCTTCTTCTGTTAGCACTCCAATATGTCCTATAAACATCACAAATGGTCCTTTTGTTCGATTAATTCTGTCGATATATATCCAAAATGTCCATTTATTTGGCGAATTTGATCCAGAAAAACACTGGTTCCAACTTGCGCAACGTGACTACAAAATATCTCAAAAGTTACCTGTAAACTTTGCCAAAACATTTCAAACTACTTTTGTAATACAACTTTAGGTTCTTTTTAAAGTAAATAATCGATAAAATTGAAGACGGAATGATCTGTGCTCAATACAGGAAGAAAACAAACTGATGCTACCTTTCTGGTCACGCGCCTTTAACAAACAGTACACTTGAAGTGACCCTCGTTTTGAACAGGGCTACTTCTTCATTACACAAAGGAAAAACCTCAACCAATTTCTAAAGACTGGTGACAACCAGTGGAAGAGGAAGGAACTGCAAGAAGGTCCTTTAGAAATTAGGATTCCCAATGAAAATCCATTGAAAAGAGAGTGACCTCAAAAAAAAAATCTGAATGGTTTTTCCTCAGGGTTTCGCCTGATACATAACTTCTGTTATACGATTCAAACAGTTTTAGAAACTTCAGAGTGTTTTCTATGCATATCTTATCTTCTGGGGATGAGTAAGCAGGCAGTTGAATTTGGGCATGCATTTCATCCGGACGTGAAAATACTGCCCCCTGTCACCAATAAGTTTTAATTAACAAACAGACCAGAAGAAACATGTAGGCCCTCTGGACCTGTATGTTTAAAGTGCTGTTTTTTTATTTATTAATTTGTTATACTTTTTTCCCTCTACCCTACCATCCCTACCCTTTATTGGAGTAAACTAATGGACAACCATACTTCTATTACTACTTATAGCTACGTCACTCACACCTACGGTACCTGTAGTTAAATAATTATAAATATATTTCTAATTTCCTCTTTCTTCAAGGGCTGTATTTTCACCCACAGCGGCCAATCCACAGTTTGTTCTGATCTAACTCCAACCCTCCGATGTCCACAGAAGGAAGTGTGTTCTTTCTGTGTCGTCTCTTTCATGCAGATGCTTTCAATGCATGTCTCTTATTTTGTTTTTAAAAAGAGCAGTTAACAGGGCACCAGATCATATGGTAAGCTCTTCTAATCCTTTCACTCAACCGCTTCTACCCTTAATAAGAGAAAGTGTGAGAGAGAGAGGGAGGAGGAGAGAAGGACAGGGAGAGAACAAGAGAGGGGCATCAGGAACAATAAGCTTATACAGTGTGTTCGCGTTCGGAATCACAAAATCCTTTTAATGAACGTCTTAGACTCAGATTCAACTCTAAAACAGAGGTGAACCCCATCTGTTATCCAACAGCCATTATAATAATTAAACTTGGGGATTTCATCACTTTAGAAGATGGATAGAGACAGACTGTGTGGCTGCAAGCTCCTAGACTACTTCATTGCTATCTAAGGTTATGTAAGAGGAGATGCCTGAAACAACTCTCATTCAGTATCCTGAGTATACCTGCTTCGGTTCTCCCAACACACTGAAAATAACTCAATTCAAACACCCACCCCATCATAGTACTGTAACTTTCCTTCACATAATTTCTTTAATAAGGGGACTATAAGGACAAAGAGTTATGAAAGTTTGAGCCAGCAACTAATGTGCCTTTTACTGTTCAAAATGATATACTGTATACATGCTTGGTTAGATAGAGGGTTAAATGACAAGTATCAGAGGACTAGCCAACTAAACAGTTGGCTAGTTACTGTATACAGTAACTGCGGGTTTTAAACACAGATGGTGGCTGGCTGACTGAATGGCTGCCTGTATTTGAACTCCTCCAGAATCATGACAACCCCCCCAACACACACGCACACAGACATACACACACAGAGACAGAGCCCCCCCCCCGTTCCTCCACTCCGACCTCCCCCAAATCCCCCATTAACACTATCCCCCTAGCTTGTGGGGCCATGGGAACAGAAGTATTTGTGGGACTGCTTTAATTACAGGGCCTGTGTTTATTACTCCATAAAGCTGATGAACAATGGAGGGCTTTGGTAAATCTAAACCTGTTCTGCTAACCTAGGTTAACTGATATCCTTTAGGTAAGGCTGAGACAGGTGGTGAGCAGAGGCAGCCAATGTGGATCCAAGACAGGTGGATCCTAGTGAAACCGTAATCATGGCGACCACCGGGTAATTGAGCTGCTGATAGTGATCTTTTAGTCCAAATGAAGGGGCAAAGACCTTGGAGATAGTTCATTTAACATTCACTGAAGCATAACAGTTATTTTCAAATCATGTTTTTTTTATGTCTTAGTTATTTTCATGTGAAAATCTCAGTTTAATATTGATTGATCTGGCACTTCCCTATTGGGGCAAAACCATATTTTCTCTATTGCCAGGTATGTGTTCATCATATACTATATGTATGAGCCTTAAATGCTGTATCTGTAATATCATTATGTTTCAATATGCTAAAATGACAGGTCCTATAAACAATGATGATCCTGACCGTATGAGAAGTGACAACTCTGCTTATCAATATATTTGACAGGCTTAAGGGTAACCCCACACTCCTGGCAAATTGGATTGGAGCCAAATAATGTTTGTTTCTCTCTCTCTCTCTCAAATTCAAAGTGACTGATGAAACATCCAAGGTAATAGTTTCCAATTCATACTTTAAAGACAGTTTGGGAGGCTGGTCAGATGCAAACAAATCATTATTGGTTTAGATTGAAGACCATTATCATCTTTAACCTCTTAGATGTAAAGAGGACCTGCGCGGTTCTGGTACCGGTTCTAACTGACATTGTCTCTTATAAATCGATCTGTGGATATCCCAAAATGGCTTGTATTGAGCGTTAGCCATGGAACACAGGAATACTCTCCTCCACCTGTGAGAAGTAGGATGTGAAATCTGACACCACATGAAGCTGGGGTCCCAAAAAAGTTATACAGCTGCACCATTGAGAGCATCTGGCTGCATCACTGCTTGGTATGTCAACTGTTTGGCATCTGACCGCAAGGCAATACAGAGGGTAGTGCATACGGCCCAGGACCTCTATACAATGCGGTGTCAGAGGATTGCCCTAAAATTGTCAGACTCCAGCCACCCAAGTCACAGACTATAGGTATATTTCTATCTCAACTACCTCGTACCCCTGCACATCGACTCGGTACTGGTACCCCGTGTATATAGCCAAGTCATCGTTACTCATCCTGTATTTATTCCTTGTGTTGTTATTTACTTGTTGTGTTATTAATATACTTTTTTAAAAATTGTATACTATTTCTGCATTGTTGGGAAGCACCCATAAGTAAAGCCTTCATTGTTTGTCTACGCCTGTTGTTTACAAAGCATGTGACATATAACATTTGGATGCCCCTCCTACCATTTAATTTGCTCTTCAGACTGTCCATCAACTCCTGGCTGAACCCTACAATTTTTATTTGTACCTTTATTTAACTAGGCAAGGCAGTGAAGAACAAATTCTTATTTTCAATGACGGCCTAGGAACAGTGGCAGCTCGGGGATTTGAACTTGCAACCTTCCGGTTACTAGTCCAACGCTCTAACCACTAGGCTGTGTCTTCAACACTGACTGTACCATAGCATCATATAACTATTTTTTAACAGAAAGGTGAGATTTGAACCTTTCTGGAGTATTTGACCAGACACCATAGAGAATTTGGCTCAATTTAGAACTCATCACAGTAAAGTGGCTTTAATCCTCTCAGTCTTAACTCACACGTCAACTCACATCAAATCCATCATCTTCAATTAGACCATAAAACATTCCGGAAATTTGGCTTTTGTAATAGATTTCATCAAACGGTCTACCAGAAATAGATTTAAAAGGAAGCATAGGCAGGTTAATGTAGTATATCTTAAATCGTACCGTACTCGCAGATCTTGTAAAGATTAATGAGAGAGGGAGAAAAAGAGAGATGTTTGAAAATATATCTTTTTTTTTTAAGTGCAACAACTTCAATGTGGCAGCTCAGCAGCTGGTAATGCTAAAATGTTTTTGATAATCTGTACACCCTAGCTGAATGTTGAAGCCGGGTGTGGCAGCCATGCCAAGAAGAACAAAACAAATTAATTTTAGTTATCAAAGTTGTCTTGATTGTGTTACCATGAGGGAGATTTACTTTTCACTTTAAAAACAATTATTTGCATTGGAGCTCAAGAGTTTCAAAGTTCAAAGGAGAAAAAACAACATGACATCTGTACCCAAGCATTTTCAGACTACGGATGTCAGGATACTGTATGTTCCCTATACCCTATATAGTGCATTACTTTTGACCAGAAACCTATTGACCCTGGTCAAAAGTAGTGTACTATATGGGGAATAGGGAACATACAGTGGGACATACACCAAGACTACAGTCAATAGGCAG
Source organism: Oncorhynchus kisutch (assembly GCF_002021735.2). Classification (NCBI taxonomy): domain Eukaryota; kingdom Metazoa; phylum Chordata; class Actinopteri; order Salmoniformes; family Salmonidae; genus Oncorhynchus; species Oncorhynchus kisutch. The sequence goes on along the minus strand of NC_034184.2, from coordinate 50,864,097 downwards.
ACACAGAGCAAATATATTTATGCATGAAAGCTGGATCAGTGGCATTTACTGTGTGTTGACAGAAGGGCAGATGTCCACATGTACAGAAGAATCAATAAAAATCCACAAATTCAATGAAAGTGGAGAAAGATGGACAATAAAACTGATACATAACACACATTTGTGTCTCCATATGTGTCTAGTGGGCTGCTGTGTGTGTGTGTGTGTGCTGGTGTGTGTGTGTTTTAGCCTTCTCTATTATCCTGATGAGACACATATGAAGTGAGGACTCTGCAGCACTTATGTGGGCTGTTAAAGCTTATCGTTATATTTCCCATGTCCCTCCATTGAAGACAGTAATTTAATTTCTACCAAGTGCAGATTTTCACTAACATATGTCCATATTTGCACAAGGCTATTATGATATTTCCCCACAGAGAGATCTGAAAGCTTATGTGGTGGAAATAGCCATCGTTCTAATACTGCATGATTTCAGAGCTGAGACTACATTCACAAGACAAATGTTAATAAATCAAATGGTACAATACGATAGTAAAACATAGTAGGCTTTTATAGATACATTTTCTCTTTTGAATGTGAGAGGCTACAGTACATTCAGCGTCCTAAATGGCACCCTATTCCCTACAAAGTGCACTACTTTTGACCAGAGCCGTATGAGAATAAGGTGCCATTTGAGGTACAGCCCTTGAAACAATGAAACAATGTGGCTAGAGACAAGGCAGGTGCTGAGCCCGTTGCCTGTGATAACTGGGGAGAGATTATGTGACATTGTCAAACATAATGAGTGCGAGACACACTCTGTATCACCATATCCCTTCAAGAGGAAAAAGGGTGATAATGAAGTTAGAACCCCTGACACACACACACACACTCTGAACCCCATCAGGGGGTGAGAGGCCTGGCTGTGAAGAGAGGCAGGGGTCTACCCAGCATGACCAGCTCAGTGTCTGCTCTTTCACAGCCTGCTCATCAATCACAGTTTAACCACCACAGATAGGCAGCTCCTGTTCTTACTGGGAAGGAGAGGAACACTGCACAGTAAGTACTCCCTATTACAGGCCCATCTTACCCACCCATTTACCTGGAGATCAATTTTACAGTTCACAATCTCAAAATGGCCCCTCTTTCTGTACATGGATGGCCCTCCAACATGGTTTCCACATTAAGCATGTAAGATGAATGATAGGAGCTGAAGTTGTGACAATTAGTTTACCCATCCCTGCTTTCTTTAATAAGGCATATATTGCTTATTTTCCTTTCACCTCTACTGTTTGATTTCAGGAGGCTTGAAGCGGACATTAAAGTTGAATGTCACAGAGGGGTTTGTTGGCCTGTGTACCACAGCCTTGTCGTCTGATTAACAGGTCGATTGCAGCAAGGAAACAAAGTCACTTCATGAATAAGTAATGGATCGGCCACACAGTGCCAACTTCCCTTTTAATTTAATTAAATCATATTAAAAAGAATAGGCAAGAGAAAAACAGCCCTCTCTTCTTAGTTCAGACCTGAAAGTGAGGTATGATTACAGTTGTCCCCCTTCGGAATTAACGACCATCATTAAAAAAGATGACTTTCACACAGTCCCTGTTCCCAAAGTCACTGAACAGAAATGGAAAAGGGGACCCTTTGTAACTTTGGCTTAACAGCTCTATGAAGGGGAAATATATGGGACTGTGGGACTTACATTGTTCTGGAAGCCCTTTTTCACCTCCAAACCTCTGAACACTCACAGCTAACATTCTTCTACTGCTGAACTGGCCATTGATAGCCATCCAAAGGGCCAGAATCAAATAAAACTGTTGGTGGACTAGAGATGAAAAGGAGTCTGACACAGTAAAAAGTCTGATTTATGAATCTTAGTGTGGGTTGCTATGGGTGCCCTGGTGCCATGGCAACAAAGTAAGCAGTAAATACGTGATGGTGAAGGAGGGGAAGGAGGAGGAGGGAGAGGGTAATCAACAAAGGCCAACTTCTTCAGGATTGGTGTGTCCCCTGCGGGCCGGTTGAGCTAATGTAGGCTAATGCGATCAGCATGAGGTTGTAAGTAACAAGAACATTTCCCAGGACATAGACATATCTGATATTGGCAGAAAGCTTAAATTATTGTTTATCTAACTGCACTGGCCAATTTAAAGTAGCTATTACAGTGAAAGAATACCATGCTATTGTTTGAGGATAGTGCACAGTTTTGAACATGAAAAGTTATTAATAAACAAATTAGGCACATTTGGGCAGTCTTGATACAACAGAAATGCAATGGTTCATTGGATCAGACTGAAACTTTGCATGTACACTGCTGCCATCTAGTGGCCAATATCTAAATGGCACCGGGGCTGGAATAATAAATTATGTCCTTCTTTTGCATTTCAAAGATTATGGTAAAAAAAAATGTTTGTTTTTTCTTTGTATTATCTTTTACCAGATCTAATGTGCTATATTTTCCTACATTCCTTTCACATTTCCACAAACTTCATAGTATTTCCTTTCAAATGGTACAAAGAAAACACATGTACTTGCTTCAGGGCCTAAGCTACAGGCAGTTCGATTTGGGTATGTCATTTTAGGTGAAAATTGAAAAAAAGGGTCTGATACTTAAGAGCATAAATAATTAACATCTAATAGTCTACAACATACGTATGAACATCTTAATTCTCTCTCTCTCTCTCTCTCTCTCTCTCTCTCTCTCTCTCCAGCCCTTATTCCCTCCCTCCCTCCCTCTCTTCCTTCAACCCTCACCCCATTCCAGTGAATCCAGCCAGCCAGTGTAGTGCCAGGGGAGCAGTGGTTGCTTTTAACCCACTGTTGTGTGCTGCATCCTGGGGCAGGACTGTGCATTGTCTGCTGCCATATGGAGGCCAGCTTCAGCTCCGGATCCTACCCAGAGATAAGCCTGCTGCTTCCTGACCTTCTTAGTCACCCAGCTGGCACTAACTTCCAAATAATTATTACCCCAATTACCCAGTAAAACTTGCTCCTCTTTTGTGTGGTATTTTCTACAGGCCGAGGAGATAGGATATAAGGGAGAAGCACCGACTAAGAGATAGGGCCTACTCCATAACTCCATGTGGCTCTGGCTATTTAATTTCTCCCTCAATCACTATAGAAGTTACAGTGATGCACACTTCAAATCATAGACTGCACTGTACATTCTAGAATGTTGCATCTATTTACTTTATACCAAATCCATTTTTATGGATGGAGAGGGCAGAAATATTGCCACAGTGATTCCTCTTCAGAGAGGGGAGGAGGAACCGCAGAGAAGGGGTGGATCCCCCCAGTGCAGCTGTCTATATTCTAGCTAGGTTGGTGAGCTCCACCTGCAGCAGGAGATGAGAAGCTGGGCCCCAGCTCCTACATCCTCCACCCTCCACTTCCCTCCACACAGACAGCAGAAGAAGGTCCCTGTAGCTGGATTAGTCTGCTCCACCTGCACCAGGAAGAGATGAGCCATACATCTTACACCCTCCACTTCCCTCCACATATTCTCACAGTCAGCACATCCCACAGGGGAAAGGGAGGAGGAGGCCCTGTAGCTGGATTAGTGAGCTCCGCCGGCACCAAGAGGAGATGGGCCAGACTTTTCTCCCTCCTTCCAGCTCTTACACAGCTGGAGGGGTAATGACTTTGAGACTCACCAGAGAGGTGAAAGACTAAATATGCAGAACCTCGTCAAATATGGGTTCAAACTAAGCCATTCGTCTGTGTAGTAGTCCATGGACTAGAGCCAAATAGGGCTGCCTAACTGATCAAACTCATTGCAAACAATTAGGGAATATCCAAGATTAAAAAGTAAAAGAGTAAAAAGGGCAAGGCCCAACATTTCTGTCAAAGCATTCAGAAAGTTTTAGACCCCTTGACTTGTTCCACTTTAATTTAAGTTATAACCTTATTCTATTGATTAAATTATCTCATTGATTAAATCCTTTTTTCCCCTCATCAAACTACACACAATACCCCATAATAAAAATAAAAACAGTTTTTTTATAAATTTGTACAAAATCTGAAATATCACATTGACATAAGTATTCAAATCAAATCAACTTTTTATTTGTCACATGCGCCGAATACAACAGGTGTAGACCTTACAGTGAAATGCTTACTTACAAGCCCTTAAACTGACTATGCATAGATAATAACAGGTAGCAGCAGCATAAAGGGGGAGGGGGGGTGCAAATAGCCTGGATAACCATTTGCTTAGATGTTCAGGAGTCATATGGCATGGGGATAGAAGCTGTTTAGAAGCCTCTTGGACCTAGACATGGCGCTCCAGTACCGCTTGCTGTGCGGAAGCAGCGAGAATCAAATCAAATCAAATCAAATCAAATGTATTTATATAGCCCTTCATACATCAGCTGATATCTCAAAGTGCTGTACAGAAACCCAGCCTAAAACCCCAAACAGCAAGCAATGCAGGAGTAGAAGCACGGTGGCTAGGAAAAACTCCATAGAAAGGCCAAAACCTAGGAAGAAACCTAGAGAGGAACCAGGCTATGTGGGGTGGCCAGTCCTCTTCTGGCTGTGCCGGGTGGAGATTATAACAGAACATGGCCAAGATGTTCAAATGTTCATAAATGACCAGCATGGTCGTATAATAATAAGGCAGAACAGTTGAAACTGGAGCAGCAGCACGGTCAGGTGGACTGGGGACAGCAAGGAGTCATCATGTCAGGTAGTCCTGGGGCATGGTCCTAGGTCTCAGGTCAGATGAAACTGGAGCAGCAGCACGGCCAGGTGGACTGGGGACAGCAAGGAGTCATCATGTCAGGTAGTCCTGGGGCATGGTCCTAGGGCTCAGGTCCTCCGAGAGAGAGAGAGAGAGAGAGAAAGAGAGAAAGAGAGTATTAGAGAACGCACACTTAGATTCACACAGGACACCGAATAGGACAGGAGAGGTACTCCAGATATAACAAACTGACCCTAGCCCCCCGACACATAAACTACTGCAGCATAAATACTGGAGGCTGAGACAGGAGGGGTCAGGAGACACTGTGGCCCCATCCGAGGACACCCCCGGACAGGGCCAAACAGGAAGGATATAACCCCACCCACTCTGCCAAAGCACAGCCCCCACACCACTAGAGGGATATCTTCAACCACCAACTTACCATCCTGAGACAAGGCCGAGTATAGCCCACAAAGATCTCCGCCATGGCACAACCCAAGGGGGGGCGCCAACCCAGACAGGGTGACCACAACTGAATCAACCCACTCAGGTGACGCACCCCTTCCAGGGACGGCATGAGAGAGCCCCAGTAAGCCAGTGACTCAGCCCCTGTAATAGGGTTAGAGGCAGAGAATCCCAGTGGAAAGAGGGGAACCGGCCAGGCAGAGACAGCAAGGGCGGTTCGTTGCTCCAGAGCCTTTCCGTTCACCTTCCCACTCCTGGCCAGACTACACTCAATCATATGACCCACTGAAGAGATAAGTCTTCAGTAAAGACTTAAAGGTTGAGACCAAGTTTGCGTCTCTGACATGGGTAGGCAGACCATTCCATAAAAATGGAGCTCTATAGGAGAAAGCCCTGCCTCCAGCTGTTTGCTTAGAAATTCTAGGGACAATTAGGAGGCCTGCGTCTTGTGACCGTAGCGTGCGTGTAACAGTGGTACACCGCCTGGTATAGAGGTCCTGAACGGCAGGAAGCTTGGCAGTCTATGACTAGGGTGGCTGGAGCCTTTGATCATTTTTAGGGCTTTCCTCTGACACCGCCTGGTATCAGGCTGAACGGCAGGAAGCTTGGCCCCAGTGATGTACTGGGCCGTGCACACTACCCTCTGTAGTGCCTTGAGATTGGAGGCCGAGCATGTTGGTGATGTGGACACTAAGGATCTTGAAGCTCTCAACCTGCTCCACTACAGCTCCGTCGACGAGAATTGGGGTGTGCTCGGTCCTCCTTTTCCTGTAGTCCACAATCATCTCCTATGTCTTGATCACGTTTAGGGAGAGGTTGTTGTCCTGGCACCAAATGGCCAGGTCTCTGATGACCTCCCTGTAGGCTGTCTTGTTGTCGTCGGTGATCAGGCCTACCACTGTTGTGTCAGCTGCAAATTAAAGATGGGGTTGGAGTCGGGCCAGCCCGTGCAGTCATGAGTGAACAGGGCGTACAGGAGGGGACTGAGAATGCACCACTGAGGGCCCCCCCCCCCCCCGTGTTGAGGATCTGCGTGGCGGATCTGTTGTTACCTACCTTTACCACCTGGGGGCGGCCCGTCAGGAAGTCCAGGATCCAGTTGCAGAGGGAGGTGTTCAGTATCCGGCTCCTTAGCTTAGTGATGAGCTTTGAGGGCACTATGGTGTTGAATGCTGAGCTGTAGTCAATGAATAGCATAGGTGTTCTCACATAGGTGTTCCTTTCGTCCAGGTGTGAAAGGGCAATGTGGAGTACAATAGAGATTGCATCATCTGTTGGGGTGGTATGAAAATTGGAGTGGCTCTAGGGTTTCTGGGATAATGGTGTCGATGTGAGCCATGCCCAGCATTTCAAAGCACTTAATGGCTACAGACATGGGCACAGGAACTTTGGTGGTCTACTTGCAACATGTTGGTATTACAGACTCAGACAGGGAGAGGTTGAAAATGTCAGTGAAGACACTTGCCAGTTGGTCAGTGCATGCCCAGAGTACACATCCTGGTAATCAGTCTTGTCATGCGGCCTTGTGAATGTTGACCTGTTTAAAGGTCTTACTCACATCTGTTGCAGAGAGTGTGATCACACTCTCATGCATTGTTTATTTCAGCTCATGCAACATGGGACCAACACTTTACATGTGTTTATATTTTTGTTCAGTGTATTTCCTAAATATGCCCTTAGTGTCTTGGAGAGGGGAAAGGAAGAGGAACTATGGATCTGTCCCAAATGGTGCCCTATTCACTGTAGTGTACTACTTTTGACCAATGCCCTAGTTTACTATGTAGGAAATAGGGTACCATTTGGGACTCAGCCTTTGAGATCCAGTCACCTTTCACACCCCATTGTGACAGCGACACAGGATGTCTGAATGTCTGAACTGCACAGGCAGGGTTCAGGCAGGTGGAACTGAATGCCCAGACTTGATTCACAGTGGCTCAAATACGGGCACACAATCTTTCTGTGAGTAACTCTATGTGACATTTCACCTCAAGGCCTTGACAGGGCAAAGAGCAAGGAAATTATTCCTCTCTCTGTGTGTGTGTGTGTGTGTGTGTGTGTGTGTGTGTGTGTATAGGATAAGTTAACTCTGTGCGAAGTCGTGTTACGGCCTTGGGCTGATGGCTTTTAAACAGCATTTTACACGTTATTGCAGCTGTTCAAAGGTTTGTACTACAGTTCTTTATTGGAGTATATCTAGTGTTTTCTCTGCCTGCCTAAATATAGGGAACTACCTTTCAGAGCTGAAGGAGCAAAAAACTCTGACACCACTTCCTACAATGGATGTTAAGCTGCAATACACATTTTCTACCAACAAATTATATTTTCTAAATAATTTACACCAATAGGATGGTACTTTAGCACACAGTATATACAAAGAACACAAAGGTGCATCATTTGAAAGGCCAACTATGCTGAAGTAATTGAATGGAAAATGTTCTCTATCGCTATCCTGAGAGCATATTATTCACCATCAATGACCAAACAAATACATTGCTCAGTGTATAACATCTACAGGTGAACCAACCTAGTGATGGGGTCAATACCATTAATGTCACACCAACACACAAAGGACTGGACTGATACAAAATGCCATTATTATTCCCAAATCAGTCATTATAATTGAGGGTCTTTAGCTGATTGGTCCATTTGATTGTCCAGCCAGTAGCTGCCGGCCAAGTCGGAAATAACGCTCACCGGACTCCGACAGCGAGCGAGCATGCGGGCGAATAAATCATGTGTTAAAATTATATTCCGAACTAAGACTAGAGTGCATATTGATTAATAGTTATTTGTACTAACAGAGCTGAGGGACAATGCCATCCATTACCTCTGCGAGAATAGCTGGATCAATGCTGCCTGGAATAATCATCCTCTCTCTGGTGAAAAGAAGAGAGCAACGTGGTGGTCTCCATTCTTTTTCTTATTTTCTGGTTGGGCCTGACAGAGCTGATGAAGGGGAGGTGGGTGTGTGCGTGATGAAGGGGAGGTGGGTGTATGTGTGTGTGCATGCGTGTGCTAACGTGGCCGCCAGTCCTTAAAATCTGACGCTAAATGACTTTCCTTCAATGGGGGGAAGGATAAAAAAATTGCTCCTCTAATGGCCAAGGAAGCTATATAGTAACAACAGTTTTTGGACGAAGGGCAGTGGCGATTGTTTCTCTCTCTCTGATTGCTCTGCTTTATTATATCAGAAAACTGAAATGTGTTTGTTTGCGTGGGTGTGTGTGTGTGTGTGTGTGTGTGTGTGTGTGTGTGTGTGTGTGTGTGTGTGTGTGTGTGTGTGTGTGTGTGTGTGTGTGTGTGTGTGTGTGTACATGCATCCCATAGCTGAGTGCCAAGCTTTAGTTAATTTATTATAGTATGAGCAATAGCAGACAGTTTACAGTGTGTAATAGTACAGACTAAACAACAGTAACTATTAAAAGTAATTTAATGGCATTTTACTGCAATTATTCCCATGGTGTTCTGGGTGAAATCATTGTAGATGTACAGGGAGATGTTATTTTAAGAGATGATGACTCAGATCTCCATTACTTCTAAGAAGATCAAATTGATCATGGCTCTCTATGGTAAATAAACCACCACTGGTACTGCTGGTATGTAGGCAAAACAGTCTCCTTCAATACAGCATATTGGAGAGGTTTTGTGATGCATTAGACATCAATTTGTCAAAAATACTTGGTACATGTCAAATGCAATAAACTTTGTTAGGCAAGCAGCTTCAAAAATGTTCCTCCACATTTCAGTGGCACATTTTTTTTCCAGAGATAAACCAAGGAAAGAAAAGTCTCTGCCCTCCCATTCATATCCAGTTTCTTCCAAATTAGTCAGAATGCCTTCAAGCGGCGAACATACAAACTAAAAAAGAAAAACTGCCTTTTCCAATTCAGTCTAGAAAAAGAGAGAACAAATGTATACCTTTCTAAACACATTAACCCAGGCCTACGGGCCTGACCTGGAGCTGCAATCTCTTCCACTATTATGATTTGATAGGCCAAATTGTTGCAATGATTCAAGTGTGGTCCTCTCTGTGGGCTATATGTGTGGATAGGGACAGAGACTGTGGTATCCGTCCCAAATGTCATCCTATTCCTTACATACTGCACTATATAGGGAATACAACCCATATTGCTTTGACCAAAAGTAGTGCACAATAATGGAATAGGGTGCCATTTGGGATGCATCCTGTAATTTTACCACAGGAGCTGAAGCAGGAGGAGAGGAGATGCCAGTAAAATCACAGGTTATGAAAGCACTTGGCGTTGTGAAATCCGACACCTCTTGTAGAGCTTGTGCAATGTGTTTTGTGTGTGTTCAAGTGCACCGGTACAGTTATGCTTGTTCAACGGGTGAGTGTGTGTTTCTATGTTCTATGTATTTCTTATATGTATTTTCAAGTGCAAGTATGTGCATATGCTTGTCTGTATGTGTGTGTACCACCGTATTTATGTGAACTTGTACCCTGTGTGACACCAAGCACCCTCCACCCCCACCACCATTACTTGTCTCATGTGGCGAGGAGACCTGTTCAGGACTAACAGCAGTGAGCAGGAAGAAATATGTCAACGCTATCTTAGCATGGGGTCACGGCCAACCCCTGGGCTATTAACCCTACACAAACTCACTAATACAATGACACATGATTAAACCAAACCCATCACACAATATCTAAAACTACAGGGAGAGAAGCTGCAGACAGTGTCAAGCAAAGGGCAATCTATTAAAGGAAGCAACACTGAAAGAGATAACATGGAATCAAGGTTCTGGGGTCACCATGATGCCTCAAAGTGACTGTTTTCATTCTGAAGGGTGAAGGCCATGGTGGAAAGGTGGAAGCATTCTCAACTACAGGCCTTGCTCAGTCGTCTGTGTCATCAACAGGCCTCTACTGGTCAGGTGTGACAGATGGTGGGAGACGGGGACGGGGACGGGGGGGCTTTGGGAATTGTTCCATGGAGTTCATGGAGTAAGGGGCGTCCCAACCTACCCCTCAACCCCACCTGAGAGCAGCACGGGCTGGCTGTGGGGGCTGTCTGTGAGGGGTTTCTTGGGGTTCCCCTCCCCACCGTGGTTCTTAACTGTCTGCTGGGAGATGACCTATTGGGGCCAGGCGCCTCTTCTTGTCCTCAGCCAAACAGGACAAACACAGTGCAGTCCCTGGCTGTGACATCACACTAGCATACTCTGTTACAATGGCCAAGCAGAGATTGTATGTGGCGGTTCACTACAGTGTGGAGCTGAGATGACTATTGTTGTTTAGTAAAAAAACAAGCCGGATTGCAAGAGAATGGTCTATTCTGGGCTAAAATGCATCTTTAAAAGTTGCACTGTGATTTTCTCATTCCTGCTAAATCAAGAAAGGTGTCATAAAATGACAATACCTACAGTACATAACTGCTTGAACATATGATAATTACCACCGAAAGTGGCCAGAAATATCTACATGTATGAAATGTTTTTCCAAATGACAAACATACTATCTACCAGCACTGGGTTTCCATAGAAACTAGATGCGCTGTAACAGAGAAACAGTAACAGTTTGTTTGTCAAGCAGCTCCAACGAGAGGCAAAAATGTCTAGGCTTCAGCTGAGAGATCTGTAGTAAGGCATGTCCATAGGAAGAACAGAGATATCCTTTTCTCTTCTGATTCACATCCACTCACACATCAATAAGCTATATTCTATGGAAAGATTCACCGAGTGCAATAGGCCATTCCTGACAAAGGTTTTGGAAATAATATGATCAATTATAATTATACAATCAAGGACCATGCACCAGTCAACCATGCATGTATTTATGTGTTGTCATCATCTAGAGAGAGAGAGAGTGCTCCTTCCTGCAGTAATCAGCTACCTATGGTTCCGTAGGCTTGGGTTGGGGTAACACCTGGCTGTAGTAGCAGTATTATACAATATTATAGTATTTCACAGACCTGGCTGCCTGGCCAGAGGCAGAATACAAACTGAACCGAGTACAATGTTATTGTATCAGACAGATCTGGCGGCCTGGGTAGAGACAGGAGTCCTTGGATGTAGAGAATACCTTATATTCAAATCAAAGTGCACTCTGTTAAAAACGTTCAATGTACTTTAATGACATATGAAACAGCAGGACAATTCCAATCATTTTTTGACAACTTCTGGGGTGCCACAGATGTTGCCTGATCTGCCACCCTGAAGGACAGTGCCAGTCATACATCTATTCACATGGGCTTTCTCCCTGAGGCCTACCTGACCTCAAGGCATGCCCCCACTTACCTGGTGACCTCTGCCCCACTCCAGGCACCCCTGTCTGGGCTTCACTCCTACCTCACCTTCTCTAGACCTCCAGGGCTGTAGGCCTACACTCCCTGCACTCCCTGCCTTGCATGCCTTGCCTGCCTGCCTGCCTGCCTGCCTGCCTGCCTGCCTGCCTGCCTGCCTGCCTGCCTGCCTGCCTGCCTGCCTGCCTGCTTACCTGCTGCCCTCTCACTGGGCCTAAGAGTTCAGATTACTCCTACCCATGGAGCTCTACCTTTTGTCCTCTCCACAGCCTGAGTCCAGACCTCCAGGCCTCTAGGCCTACACTCCCTGTCCTACCTACCTGCCTGCCCTCTCCCCAGGCCTAAGAGTTCAGCTTACTCCCTGGACCTCCAGACCTCTAGGCCTCCACACCTATGCAGGATCATATAATGTTGGCCTTCATTCAGTTCTGAATTAATTCCAATGACAACAAATCTCATGTAGTTGGAGTACATTTTCATTATAGAGAAGAAGGAGAAGAGTCATCTTTGACTTCTGAGTTTTAATAAATGAAAATGTGGTATCTCTGGTGCCTGTATTTCCTCACAGCTGTCAAAATGAAAATGAATGCCGTCCTGCGTCATCTCTGAATACCGGCGATGGCATTTGCAGGTGGTGTAAAATAGTAACTGATTGTTTCCAAAAGAAGCAGGGAGCGGAAAACTAAAACTACTCAAAACAAAATTTAACTGATAGACCCAATTCTTTTAGACCCACTTTTCAGTGATAGCATGTCCCTAGATGTCATCTCTTGCTGTATAATATTCATGAATCTTGACACAGACGACTGGTAATTGGGCCATTGCAGGAATGGAAAAAGGATCTGGCAAATTAAGTGCAATAAACCAAGATGGATAAAGAATAACTTGGTCTGGCATCAGGAGACAAGGAGACCTGATCAAATCAGTTAATGTCATGTTCTCCCTCTCTCTGTTGTTTGAAACCAGAGCTCACTAAAGTGTTATCTCTGCAATATGAAGGTGTGTGTCTGTGTGTGTGCGTCTGTGTGTGTATACACTGTCACGGCTGGTTACCCAAACACAGAGGGCTCTATTGAATCCGATCCGCTTTAGCCAACATCCACATAGCTGTTGTTTTGGCGGTGTTGGAGGTGGAACTGAGTTAGAGCTGTCAAATCCACAAGTTGCTCTACCTAAAGTGGACATTGCCATTGCCTGCACAAAGTCATATTATCAGAAGTCCCATGCAGCCTTGTTTACAAGTTGGATCACTGGAATGTGAGATCTAATCTACACCTCCATTAGAATGATAGAAACCCTCATTATTTTGTTTAATGATTTTTCAATTTCAGTGTAATTATTTCTATATTTAGCCTACACTTCATCAGTCTGAACTTCTAACGGGAGTAGGGCAGCAGTGGCTTCTCCACCGCCAAAACTATCCGCTATACAGGTGTCTGCTATCACTGGTTAACGCTTGATCTGATTAAATCTAGACCAGAGTCATGGAGGGATACAACAGTACGTTGTGTATGTCCCAAAGTAGACATTGTTTCCTGGAAAGTGCAGTACTTTTGATCAGAGCCCTATGGTGGTGAAAAGTAGCGCACTACATAGGGAATATGTTGCTATTTGGGGCAACAGCACAGTGTGACAGTGGGTAGGACCTCGATGAATAGTGAAACTCAGAGAGATTCCATCTATCAATATTAAATATTTTAACAAAGTAATTAAAAATGGACAAATTGTGTTTTACTTTAAAGGGGCAGTGCAGTCAAATGTGTTTTATACACTACATGACCAAAAGTATGTGGACACCTCTCTGAACATTCCAAAATCATAGGCATTAATATGTATTTGGTCCACCTTTGCTGCTATAACGGCCTCCACTCTTCTGGGTAGGCTTTCCACTTTCCACTTTCCACTTGGTTCCATTCAGCCACAAGAGCATTAGTGAGGTTGGGCACTGATGTTGGGCAATAAGGCCTGGCTCGCAGTCAGCGTTCCAATTCATCCCAAAGATGTTTGATGGGGTTGACGTCAAGAATCTGTGAAGGCCAGTCTAGTTCTTCAACATCGATCTTAACAGACCATTTTTGCATGGTCCTTGCTTTGTGCAAAAGGGCATTGTCATGCTGAAACAGGAAAGGACCTTCCCCAAACTGTTGCCACAAAGTTGGAAACACAGAATCGTCCCTTTACTGGAACTAAGGGGCCTAGACGGACCCATGAAAAAATGCCCCAGACCATTATTCCATCTCCAACAAACTTTACGGCTGGCACTACACATTTGGGCAGGTAGCGTTCTGGAATCGGCCAAACAAAGATTTTTCCTTCAGACTGCCAGATGGTGAAGATTCAGAAATTCAGAAAAATTGTTTCCACTGCTCCAGAGTCCAATGGCGGCAAGCTTTACAACACTCTAGGCAACGCTTGACATTGCGCATGGTGTTTGTAGGAATGTGTGTTCGTAGGTGTTCAGAGGAATGTGTGCGGCCATGGAAAGCCATGTCATGAAGCTCCCGACGAACAGTTCTTGTTTGGAACTCGGGAGTGATGGTTGCAACCGAGGACAGACAATTTTTACGTGCTACGCGCTTCGGCGGTCTCATTCTGTGAGCTTGTGTGTCCTACCACTTTGCGGCTGAGCCTTTGTTGCCCCTAGACGTTTCCACTTCACAATAACAGTACTTACAGTTGACCGGGGTAGCTCTAGCTGGTCAGAAATTTGACAAACTGACTTGTTGGAAAGGTGGCATCCTATGACGGCGCCATGTTGAAAGTCATTGAGCTCTTCATTAAGGCCATTCTACTGCCAATGTTTGTGTATGGAGATTGCATGGCTGTGTGCTCAATTTTATACACCTGTCAACTAATCCACTAATTTGAAGGGATGTCCACGCATTTGTTAATATATTATGTATATACATGTATATATTCCCAAATTATGATAATGCACTTTTAGTGTAAGACCAGTTTGAAAAGCCTGAAATTTCAGCTTGTTTGCGTGGGTGGAGTTTTCACTTTTTGGTGACATCACCAGGCAGTATATGTTAATAGACCAATAACAAAGACAATTTCCCTCCTCTCTGCCACTAACAGTTTGTTTTCAGGTTACACACCCCTCCCATTAAGCTTCTCCAATTAGGCCCCTCTCTCTGTTCACTCCCAGACAGTCCAAGCAAAATTCTTGATTGAGAATCAGCATTTTACTAAGTAGCTATTTTTCTTTATTTTTGACCATTTTAATTGAAAATAATCACAGAAATGATTTGATATTGATATAAAAATGGCTGCATTGGATGGTTGAGCTAACTTAGGCTAATATGATTAGCATGAGGTTGTAAGGAACATCAAAAAATTCCAAGTACATAGACATATCTGATATGGGCAGAAAGCTTAAATTCTTGCTTAAAATCTAACTGCACTGTCTAATTTACAGTAGCTATTACAGTGAAAGATTACCATCCTATTGTTTGAGAAGAGTGCGCAATTATGAACTGAAAATGTATTAATAAACCAATTAGGCACATTTTGGTAGTCTTGATACAACATTTTGAACAGATATGCATTGGTTCATTGGATCTGTCTAAACCTTTTCACATACACTGCTGCCATCTAGTGTCTAAAATCTAAATTGCTCCTCGGCTGGAATAATACATCATGGCCTTTCTCCTGCATTTCAAAGATGATGGTAAAAAAACACAAGAAATGCATGTTTTTTTTCTTTGGATTATCTTTTACCAGTTTTAATGTGTTATATTCTCCTACATTAATTTAACATTTCCACAAACTGTTTCCTTTCAAATTGTATCAAGAATCCTTGCTTCAGGTCCTGAGCTACCGGCAGTTAGATTTGGGTATGTCATTTTAGGCGAAAAATGAAAAAAAAAGGGTTGGATCCTTATTAAGTCACCCAGAGATTGAAATGTCAAGTCCTGGGAATGCATGGGAGACAAACTGAGTAGGTTGAAGAGAGCACTATAGGGAGTAGAGAGGGGACAAACAAGGGAATATTCATGGGAAATCTGGCCCTGATATCTTAAGGCAATCCACGTGTAAACTTATATTACTAACTCATTACGAGGAGGATAGAAAGAATAAAGTGGCACCACTGAATCTTCCATAGATTTGAAATGCAGCTGGTGGAAAACAGTGTAGGTGTCACGCCCTGATCTGTTTCACCTGTCCCTGTAATTGTCTCCACCCCCTCCAGGTGTCGATTATTTTCCCCAGTGTATTTATCCCTGTGTTTCCTGTCTCTCTGTGCCAGTTGGTCTTGTATGTTTAGTTTGTTTTCCCCCCGTTCTCTTTTGCTACTCTTCCCGGTTTTGACCACTGCCTGACTCTGGACTACTT
This sequence comes from Oncorhynchus kisutch, assembly GCF_002021735.2. Lineage (NCBI taxonomy): Eukaryota > Metazoa > Chordata > Actinopteri > Salmoniformes > Salmonidae > Oncorhynchus > Oncorhynchus kisutch. Next base: position 50,848,368 of record NC_034184.2, on the reverse strand, counting down.
TCCTGCCTGCCTGATCATGCTGCCTGCCCTGACCTTGAATCCGCCTGCCCTTCGGTACCTATTGGACCTTTTGCCTGCACACGACCATTCTCTTGCCTAACACTTTTTGGATTAATGAACATTGTAAGACTCTAACCATCTGCTTCCTGTGTCTGCATCTGGGTCTCACCTTGATGGTAGGAGTCACAATGTCAGTCAGCAAACAGACAATTGAGCTGGCAACCGTACTCCCACCATCACTCAATTCAATTCAATGGGCTTCATGGAATGGGTAACATATGTTAACATTGCCAAAGCAAATGAAGTATATAATATACAAAAGTGTAATAAACAATACACATTTACAGTAAAAGTTACACTCACAGAAGTTCCAAAATAATTAAGACGTTTCATATTATGTGTATATACAGTGTTGTAACAATGTGAAAATAGTTAAGTACAAAAGGGAAAATAAATAAACATAAATATGGGTTGTATTTACAATGGTGTTTTTTCTTCACTGGTTGACCTTGTGGCAACAGGTCAGGGCAACAGGGCAACAGGTCAATCTTGCTGCTGTGATGGCAACTGTGCTATTTCACCCAGTAGATAGAGAGTGGTTTGTCTCCAGTTGTCACGGTCTGACCATTGTTCGTATGTATTTTCCTTGTTTTAGTGTTGGTCAGGACGTGAGCTGGGTGGGCATTCTATGTTGTGTGTCTGGTTTGTCTATTTCTATGTTTGGCCTGATATGGTTCTCAATCAGAGGCAGGTGTTAGTCATTGTCTCTGATTGGGAACCATATTTAGGTAGCCTGTTTTGTGTTGGGTTTTGTGGGTGATTGTTCCTGTCTCTGTGTTTACACCAGATAGGACTGTTTAGGTTTTCACTTTTGTTGTTTTGTTTAGTCTGTTCATGTATAGTCGTCTTTATTAAAAACATGAATAACCCCCACGCTGCATTTTGGTCCGCCTCTCTTTCACCAGAAGAAAACCCTTACAGAATCACCCACCAACCAAGGACCAAGCATCGTGGTAAACAGAGGCAGCAGCAACAGCAGCAGCAGGAGAAGCGACAGGTGCAGTATGAGCAACAGCAGCAGCAGCAAAGGCAGCAGCAGGAGAAGCAACAGAGGCAGCAGCAGCAGCAGCAGCAGTGGGAGAGGCTGCACTATTTGGATAAATGGACTTGGGAGGAGATCCTTGATGGGAAAGGACCCTGGGCAGAGCCAGGGGAATATTGCCGCCCCAAAGCCGAGCTGGAGGCAGCGAAAGCAGAGAGGCGGCATTATGAGGAGCTAGCACGGCAGAGCGGCTGGAAGCCCGAGAGGCACCCCCAAAAATGTATTGGGGGGGGGGGCACAGGGAGAGTGTGGCAGAGTCAGGAGTCAGACCTGAGCCAACTCCCCCTGTTTACCGTAAGGAGCCATGGATGGAATTGGAGCTGTCGGCGAAGCTGAGTGCTGAGTCTGAGAGTGTTGAGGATGTATTGGACAGAGTAGAGAGAAAGCTGTTGGTTTGGCATAGTATGCACGGCATTCGCCCTGAGGAGCGTGTTAGCTGTCCGATGTCACCCGTGTCAGTTCCTCGTACTCAGCCTGAAACGTGTGTTGGATTTCCGGGGAATTTGATGCCGGCTACACACACCAGGTCTCCAGTACACCTTCACAACCCGGTGTGTCCTGTTCCTTGCACTCACCCGGAGGTGCGTGGCCCGGTACCACTAGTGCCAGCTCCCCGCACCAGGCTTCCTGTGCGTGTCCTCGGCCCAGTACCACCAGTGCCAGCACCACGCATCAGGCCTACAGTGCATCCCGCCTGTCCAGCGCTGCCGGAGCCTTCCTCCTCTCCAGCGTTGTCGGAGCTTCCCGTCTGCCCAGCGCCGCCAGTGCCGCCAGTCTGCCCAGCGCCGCCAGTGCCGCCAGTCTGCCCAGTGCCGCCAGTCTGCCCAGCGCCGCCAGTGCCACCAGTCTGCCCAGCGTTGCCGGAGCATCCCGTCTGCCCAGCGCCATCTGAGCTTCCCGTCTGCCCAGCGCCGCCTGAGCCACCTGTCTGCCCAGCGCCGCCTGAGCCACCCGTCTGCCCAGCGCCGCCTGAGCCACCCGTCTGCCCAGCGCTGCCTGAGCCACCCGTCTGCCCAGCACCGCCTGAGCCACCCGTATGCCCAGCGCCGCCAGTGCCGCCAGTCTGCCCAGCGCCCGCCAGTCTGCCCAGCGCCGCCAGTCTGCCAGGATCAGTTAGATCCGCCAGTCAGCCAGGATCCGCCAGTCAGCCAGGATCTTCCAGATCTGCCAGTCAGCCAGACTCTTCCAGATCTACTAGTCACCCAGACTCTTCCAGATCCGCCAGTCAACCAGACTCTTCCAGATCCGCCAGTCAACCAGACTCTTCCAGATCCGCCAGTCAACCAGACTCTTCCAGATCCGCCAGTCAACCAGACTCTTCCAGATCCGCCAGTCAACCAGACTCTTCCAGATCCGCCAGTCAGCCGGGATCTGCCAGAACTGCCAGTCGGCCAGGATCCGCCAGTCGGCCAGGATCCGCCAGTCGGCCAGGATCCGCCAGTCAGCCAGGATCCGCCAGTCAGCCAGGATCCGCCAGATCCATCAACCTGCCTGAGCTTCCTCTCACTCCTGAGCTTCCTCTCACTCCTGAGCTTCCTCTCACTCCTGAGCTTCCCCTCAGTCCCGAGCTTCCCCTCAGTCCCGAGCTTCCCCTCAGTCCCGAGCTTCCCCTCAGTCCCGAGCTTCCCCTCAGTCCCGAGCTTCCCCTCAGTCCCGAGCTTCCCCTCAATCCCGAGCTTCCCCTCAGTCCCGAGCTTCCCCTCAGTCCCGAGCTACCCCTCAGTCCCGAGCTACCTCAGTCCGGAGCTGCCCCTCAGTCCAGTGGGGCCCGTTGTTAGGTTTCCTAGGCCAAGGTTAGTGGCGAGGGTCGCCAGTCAAGGGACGCTAAGGAGGTGGACTAAGACAATTATGGAGTGGGGTCCACATGTTTAGTCTGTTCATGTATAGTCGTCTTTGTTAAAAACATGAATAATCACCACGCTGCATTTTGGTCCGCCTCTTTCACCAGAAGAAAACCCTTACACCAGTAGTTCCAGTACCACCTGTTCTGTGGTTGGTTTAGAGAGGGGTTTGTCTTCAATCGTTCCAGTACCACCTGTTCTGTGGTTGGTTTAGAGAGGGGTTTGTCTCCAGTAGTTCCAGTACCACCTGTTCTGTGGTTGGTTTTGAGAGGGGTTTGTCTCCAATAGTTCCAGTACCACCTGTTCTGTGGTTGGTTTAGAGAGGGTTCCTTAAGTTTGAGTCAGTAACAGTGGTCAGATATTCTAGTTTGCTCAGTTTTTTGTTGTTGTTAATTCTTTCCAACGTGTCAAGTAATTATATTTTGGGTTTCTCATAATTTGGTTGGGTCTAATTGTGTTGCTGTCCTGGGGCTCTGTGGAGTCTGTTTGTGAACATAGCCACAGGGCCAGCTTGCTTAGGGGATTCTTCTTCAGGTTCATCTCTCTGTAGGTGATGGGAATCGCTTCTTTTTAGGTGGTTGTAGAATCCTTCCCTCCCTCCCTGTGGCTGGTCTGAGTATATGGTCTCCCTACTAGCTCCTTTGTGCCAGTGGCTCTGCCAAAGATAAGATGTTTGCCTTATCAGACAAGCAAACAACCTCACACCATCCCCTCATCACCCCGTATCCCAAACTCTGGCATGAACCCTCCTTTGAAAGGGGGTAAAAGAAATTGCCGCACCACCCCCATCTCCACCCCTCTCTTATCTGCATTGCACTATTCTCTAGTCAGTTCGTCAGGCAGATAGAATAAACAATATAAGGTGGCTTTCAAAGAGATCTGCTTGACATCAGCAGCACAACACAGTCATTGTTTTCAGCAGGCACTACTTATTACATTATCTACTCCAGATATGGGGGTAGAGGGGAGAGAAAGAGAGAGTGAGGGAGGGAGAGGAGGTAGAAAGAGGGATAGAGACAGGGAGAGAGTAGAGAAAGAAAGAGGTACGAGAGAGAGAGAGAGAGAGAGAAAGAGAGCGACAAAGAGAAGAGAGAAATAAGAGAGATTATAAGGTTGACCAAATCGGTAGACAGTATCACGCTACAAAGATGAGGAGTAGAATACCTTTTTCTTGTCAGTATAAGAAGGCGTAGGTATGGACTTTTCCCCGCACTGCTTTAACTCAGAGAGTTTCAAAATAAAATGCATTCTAGCCTGAAAGAAATATAGCCCTCCTTGTAATTGAAAAAGCCAACTTGCCCATTACTCTCTGTAATGAAACCGAAAACATAAAAACTGTCAACACAGCAAGTTGGTTGTTAATTACATTGCTGTACTGTAAACTGTTGATTGAGTGCTGAGGCCGACGTAAGACGACATTGAGTGAGTCTTAAGCAGCAGGGAAAACCACAAGTGTAAGTTATTGTCTGTGCTAAGTATTATATTAACAGGCCAACAACACTGTGGTTTACTCTGACAGAGCCAATCTTTCACCTCAGAGGTTACTGTACACGCACACACGCGTACACACACACACACACACATAGTATAACACACTGTCTGATGATAGAGCATTCTCAAGTCTTGGAAACAATAAGGCTAACTGTCTCTGGAAGGCAAAACTATGCACCATATTTATGAATGTTCACTTTTCTATCTGTTTCTGTTATTTCAACTCTTATCATTAGTCTGTCCTCTGTTTGCAGAGGCACATGAAGTCTGGTCTTGGGGGCTTGGCTAGTTGAAACAGAACACGACAACCAGACCCAGAGGTTGGTCTGGTTGACGTGTGTTGTTTCAGGGGTAGCCAGCCAAGCCCTGAAGCATCAGAGACCTCAGAGCCACAGACAGTGCAGGCTCTTCCCACAGTCGCCCTACAAGACGCCTGTTGTTCTGTTCCACATCATCATCAAGGGCTAAAGAGGCCAGTGGGCATCAAAAGCTACCCCAGGCTGACCTTTGCACCACATACTACAGTATGCTACCCTCTTCACTCTCTCTCGTCCCTAGGCTACTCTGACGCATGCACACACTCATACAGGCACGTTTACAAAATGCACGCACACACACTAACCAAACAAAGCCATCCTTCAGCCCTGGGACAGTAGCGGGGTGGAGTGATGATGTCAGAGTGTTTACTGGACTGTCTCCAGATCATTGGCTGAGAGGGCCAGCTGTTCATGCACAGAGGCAGCTATTGAGGGAGGAACAGGGTAGTACTGGGTGTCTGGGTGTAAAAAAAAGAACTAGGAGTACGGGAGCAGAGGGCTGTAATGGCAGTAAGGAATAATGGGACAGGATAAAGCTCAGGCCTGGACCGAGGTAGACACTCACAGGGGGTTACAGTGTTAAACCTGCAGCCAGCCACGAAGCTTGACAGAACATAAGATGTGTCGGCCAGCTGTACTCCACATCAATGCCCTCATTATTACACGTTTACAAGACATTTTTACTGCCATCCCCACCATGCTATGATCCCTGAACATGGGTTGAAGGGAAGTAGACATGCAGAACACAAACAACGAGACGTAATCTGTGCTCAAACTCAAAAGGGTGTCTTCGACAAGGCGTCGGATCTAAAGTACAGCACATTCTAGATATTATCTCGGTGCTGCATTCCACTGGGGTCGGATTTAAGATTTAAGGGGAGTATATCATATCTACACCTGCCCAGCTACGTGCTGGAACCTCCACCGAGGGGTGAAAAGCTGAAAGCTACGCGGCGGCCAATTTTATATCAAGTCCTATCTCGTTCTGTCAAAAATGGTATGATAAACAACCTCTCGTCCCAGAACAACACTGAACCATCTCTCCCCTCTCTTGTTCGCTCTCCTGCTTTCTCTCACTCTATCCTCAGAGTTTTTAACCATCTAAGCAACAGTCCCGATAAGCTTTAACAGATGGAGTCAGATGGAGGAGGGATGTCATAAAGGTTCTATTTTGGTGCCTGTGAGAGCAGGAGACATAACGGGTAACAATGTTATCTCCTGGGAGATTCAGTGGCGCCACTTCATTCTCTCTTTCCTCCTCATAATGAGTTGGTAATATAACTTCACACAAACACGTAGGGTACAAGGTTTTGTGTTGTGCTTAATGATAAACCTAATACAGTACGGTTTCAAAAACATACTTTGTGCAACACCTTTTCGGAAAAACAATGTCCTTGGGTGGAGTTGAGTTTCAACCAGTTACTATAAAGAAAACTGCAAAACTCTAGCCTTTTTCACCTGGGTCGAGGATAGCTAGAGTATGTCCAGAGTTTACTCTCCAAGCGGCCATATCTTAAACACATAAGTAGCATTGTACAAGATCACCTGTTGACCTAATGCCTGGAAGTGCCAAGGAGCTTAAGACTCATTTATATTTACATTTATCTCTCTGTGTCACACACACCACACACAAGTATGCACTCGCGCAAACACACACACACATGCCAGACGGTGGGAACTACATGTTTGTCCATGTAAACCCAGCCTCCATTAAAGACAAGCCTCATACAACCAGAACATATGGCATTTGACCAAGCACTCTGAGAAAAAAAAATAGAAAAAAAGAACAGAGGGAGTGAAAGAGTAAAACGGGTATAGGGGCAGTATGGTGGTGGTTCCTAATCCTCCTCCTCTCCAGGTGGTGAGTGAAGGGATAACCTGAGGAACAATGGGAAAGACCAGGAATTCCCAGTCTGTCCCATATGGGCTTTATGAACTCTGAAGGCGCAAAGCTGGGGAGGTGTGTGTGTTCATGTGTGTCTGTATGTGTGTGTGTACCAGCGTTCATTTGTGCGTGTGTGGTGGGCAGACTGGGATGGATAGAGGAGGGGATAGAGTGATGAGGGAGCGGGGAACTCTCATTGTTTGCCCAGGCCTAAGTAGGGATTAGTGGCTTGCTGATGGTAGCTGTCAGGGCCCCATTGTGACAGCCGTGAGGGGCCGGCGGCTTAATGAAAATGACCGTGTCGGGTGTGACCCCGGCTTAGGGGCCCGTTGAGTGATCTGTGTCTGAGGGTTGCCACTGACTGCACACACACACTAAGAGGCATATTGGAACACACATACAGTGCTCTCACACGTTCATGCAAATTCCTATGCATGCTTATCCATCATACTGTCAAATGTCCAAGATACCCACCCACATGTGCGTGCTCACACAGAAACACCTGTGCATGCACACACACACACATGTACGCATACACCGACTTGACACAGCACTGATACAATCCCCTCCATTGTAAGGAGTGTATTAAACACAAGGGAGATATGCAGATGAGTGTTCATTTGTCTTTATTCCAGCTCTCATCCTCGCCCACACATTCACATCTCCAAAAGCCTTTTTTTCTGTATACTCTGTCTCATACAGATACTTTCATGTGTCACAGTTGTGTGGGAAGAAAACATTGATCTGTCCCTAGAACCCAGTGCTGCACTCTGCCAAACACACCGGAGAAAAAACACACAAACACACCAGACGGGAGAGAGATTTTATTGAGGTCTAGTATCTTTTCCAACATCATCATACCCACAGTGACAGGGTTGTCAGATCACAGACATCAAATCCACTTTTATTTGCAGGTGCATTTTTACTCTGCTCAATGTATAATATATATTTTCCAGGCTAACTTCCCTGATACAGTAGGGCACAGGATTTTTCCTGGTTAGATCACATTGTCAGGATTTCCATATCACCTAAATACCCAGTAGCCTTTTGTCTATTTAACATTACATTTGTCAAAACAGGAACATTTTTACATCTGGCTAGAAAAAATGTCCTCATATGTGTTACCTACTGTATATGCCCTCACTAGAATCCCCATACTTTAATGAAGACAGGTTCTCCATCCTAGAGGGGGAGATCAACCATGTCCATGACCAGGCCCAGGGACATGTACTAGTCTGTAGGACCTAAATGCCTGAACTGGACAAGAATCTGACACTCTCAGGAAACAGGTGACAAACACCTACCTGGATATGACAGCATTCCCTTGCAGATATGCCCCCCTATACACAATTATGTCAAAACAACAAAAATGGGTCACAACTCCTACAGCTCTGTTTCACGAAGGTAGAATTCGTGAGGACTCTAATGGTAAGTATACCTACATCTCATCCCTTGGCAGTAGTACTGTAGATTACTTTGTCACTGACCTCAAACCAGAGTTTCTCAGAGTGTTCACAGTCAGCCCACTGACACCCCTATTAGATCACAGAAAAAGTATTCTTGAACAGAGCAATACTCAATCATGAGGAATCAAAGCCAAAAGGAACTGCATAATATGAAGAAATTATAAGGCAGACCAAGCTGCAGACACGAGGCAGATGGTGTGAGTCTCTGATATTTATTTTAATCCAAAAGGGTAGGCAAGAGAATGGTCGTGGACAGGCAAAAGGAGTCTAGGAGGTCCAGAATGGCAGGCAGGCTCGAGGTCAGGGCAGGCAGAATGGTCAGTCAGGCAGGTACAGAGTCCAGACAGGCAAGGGTCACAACCAGGAGGACTAGTTAAAATAGAGAGATGGGGGAAAAGCAGGAGAATGGGAAAAAACACGTGGTTGACTTGACAAACAAGACGAACTGGCAACAGGCAAGCAGGGAACGCAGGAATAAGTACCCAGGGACTAATGAGGAAAACAGTTGACACCTGGAGGTGTGTGAGACATTTACAAAGACAGGTGAAACAGATCAGGGCGTGACAGTACCCACCCTTTAGGGACGCCACCTGACGTCCTACCTTGGCGCATAGCTGACTGACCGGGGTGCCAGAGGGGCAGGTCCCATGTGGACAACCATACTCTCTGCCCAACCCAATAGCAGGGAGTCAGAGTCCGGTGGCGGTCCGCTTGTCCATGGATACCTGGAGGTGGTCTTGAGAAGGGCCGCCCAGGCTCTTTTCCATGTACGCTAACAGTGGCGGACGAACATCTGGGCTGAACGTATGTTGACCTCAACATCTTGCTCTGGGAAGAGCAGGGCCTGATACCTCATGGAGTATTCAAAGGGGGAGAGTCCAGTAACCGAGCAGGGAAGAGTGTTCCTGGCATATTCCACCCAGACCAGTTGCTGACTCCAGGTGGTAGGGTTACTGGCAACAAAACAGCAGAGTGTTGTCTCCATGTCTTGATTGGCTCACTTCGACTGGCAGTTGGATTGGGGATGAAACCCAGAGGACAGCTGACTGATGACCCAATAAGGGTGCAGAACGCCTTCCAGAACCGGGACAAAAACTGAGGATCCCGGCCTGAGACAATGTCAACTGGGAGTCCATGGATTTGGAAGACGTGCTGCACCATAAGCTGGGCCTTCTCCTTGGCGGAAGGTAATTTAGGAAGAGGGATGAAATGGGCGGCCTTGGAGAATCTGTCAACCACTGTCAGGATGGTGGTGTTGCCACCCTACGGAGGAAGCCCAGGGACAAAATGCAGGGAAATATGGGACCAGGGGCAATGAGGGACAGGGAGTGGCTGTAGGAGGCCAGATGGAGCTTGCTGTGGAGTCTTGCTTTGTGTGCACATCATGCAGCGACGATGGACGAGATATCAGGAACCATTGTGGCCCACCAGACACATTGACAGAGGAAAGCCAAGGGTAAGCCGAGGACAAGGATGACAGGTAAGCCTGGAGGAGTGAGCCCGTTTCAGGACCTGAGGCTGGACCGAATCAGGAATGAACATCTGATTAGCCCCCCCCCCCCAGGGTCCGACTTGGAACGCTGTTCCTTGCGGACCAGAGCCTCAATTCCCCAAACAACTGAAGCAGCCAATCATGAGGCAGGGAGGATGGTCTCAGATTCACAGGGAGTGGCAGTGGAACTCTACAGACGGGAGAAAGCGTCCGGCTTCGTTTTTTGACCCTTGGCGGTAGGAGATGGTGAAATTGAAACTGGTAAATAACAGGGCCCAACGAGCTTGCCTTGGGTTGTGGCGCTTGGCAGTGTGGAGATGTTCTACAATCGTATGATCCGTCCATACCAGCAATTTTGTTCCTCCCGTTCCAGCCAGTGTCTCCACTCCTCCAAAGCCATCTTAATTACAAGATGGTTCCGGTTCCGAACATTGTAGTTCCTCTCCGCAGAGTTGAGATGATGGGACATGAAGGCACAGGGATTAAGCTTTTGGTCCTGGACAGATCTCTGGGAAAGAAAGGCCCATACTCCCATGTCGGAAGCATCAACCACAACCACAAACTGACGAGTCAGGTCCGGATGGATGAGGATGGGGGCAGTAGTAAATTGCTACTTTAGATCCCCAAAAGCTTTGTCCACTGCTGGAGACCATGTGAACGAGACAAATTTGACACCAATAACTATCATGGGAAATGCGTCAACAGCAACCTTGGGAAAATCATCTGCATTATTATTAACAGCAGACTCGTACATTTCCTCAGTGAAAACAATGTACTAAGCAAAAGTCAAATAGCTTTTTACCAAATTACCGTACGCAGACCATGTCTTCAACTTTCACATCCTAAGTGACAAACAAAGAAAACAAAGGCAAAGTCTTCTCATGCTTTGCTGATTTCAAAAAAGTGTTTGAGTCTGCCATACAAATTGATGGAAAGTGGTGTTGTAGGAAAAACATGCAACATTATGAAATCCATGTACACGGACAACAAGTGAGCAGTTAAAATTGGCAAAAAACACACACACAATTTTTTAACAAGGCCGTGGGGTGAGACAGGGATACAGCTTGAGCCCCACCCTATTCAACATATGCTGAATATCAAAGAATTGGCGAGGGCACGAGAGCATTCTGTAGCACCCGGTCTCACCCTACTATATTCTGAAGTCATATGTCTACTGTTTCCTAATAATCTGGTACTTCTGTCCCCAACTAAGGAGGGCCTACAGCAGCATCTACAGTTGAAGTCGTAAATTAACATACACTTAGGTTGGAGTCATTAAAACTTGTTTTTCAACCACCCCACAAATGTCTTGTAAACAAACTATAGGGGATTGGGGATATCTACTTTGTGCATGACACAAGTAATTTTTACAACAATTGTTTACAGACAGATTATTTAACTGATAATTCACTGCATCACAATTCCAGTGGGTCAGAAGTTTACATACACTAAGTTGACTGTGCCTTTAAACAGCTTGGAAAACTCCAGTAAATGATGTCATGGCTTTAGAAGCTTCTGATAGGCTAATTGACATAATTTGAGTCAATTGGAGGTGTACCTGTGGATGTATTTCAATGCCTACCTTCAGACTCAGTGCCTCTTTGATTGACATCATGTGAAAAGCAAAATAAATCATCCAAGACCTCCACAGTCTGGTTCATCTTTGGGAGCAATTTCCAAATGCCTGAAGGTACCACGTTCAACTGTAGAAACAATAAGAAGCAAGTATAAACACCATGGGTCCACGCAGCCATCATACCGCTCAGGAAGGAGACGCGTTCTTTCTCCTAGAGATGAACATACTTTGTTGCGAAAACTGCAAATCAATCCCAGAACAACAGAAAAGGACATGGGTCCTTCCAAATGGACAATGACGCCAAGCATACTTTCAAAGTTGTGGCAAAATGGCTTAAGGACAACAAAGTGAAGGTATTAGAGTGGCCATCACAAAGTCCTGACCTCAATCCTATCGAAAATTTGTGGGCAGAACTGAAAAGCGTGTGCGAGCAAGGAGGCCTATAAAACTGACTCAGTTACCCCAGGTCTGTCAGGAGGAATGGGCCAAAATTCACCCAACTTATTGTGGGAAGCTTGTGGAAGGCTACCCAAAATGTTTGAAGTTAAACAATTTAAAGGCAATTCTACCAAATACTAATGGAGTGTATGTAAACTTCTGACCCACTGGGAATGTGACAAAATAAATAAAAGTTGAAACAAATCATCCTCTCTACTATTATTCTGACATTTCACATTCTAAAAAATAATGTGGTGATCCTAACTGACCTGTGACAGGGAATTGTTACTAGGATTAAATGTCAGGAATTGTGAAAAACGGAGTTTAACTGAGTTAAATGTATTTGGCTAAGGTGTATGTAAACTTCTGACTTCAACTGTAGATCTTCTGCATAGATTATGTTCGACCTGCGCCCTGACACTAAATATCAGTAATACAAAATTAATGGTGTTCCAAAAAAGGTCCAGTTGCCAGGACCACAAATTCAAATTCCATCTAGACACCATTACTATTTTGCACACACAAAACTGCACATACCTTGGTCTAAACACCAGCGCCACAGGTTGCTGTGAACGATCTGAGAGAGAAGACAAGAGGGGACTTCTATTCCATCAAAAGGAACATAAAATTCTACATCACAATTAGGATCTGGCTAAAAGAAATTGAATCAGTTATTGAACCCATTGCCCTTTATGGTTGTGAGGTCGGGGGTCTGTTCACCAACCTAGAATGTACAAAATGGGACAAACACCAAACTGAGACACTGCATGCAAAATTCTGCAAAAAATATCCTCCATTTACAATGTAAAACACCAAATAATGCATGCAGAGCACAATTTAGGCCGATACCTACTAATGATCAAAATCCAGAAAAAAAGCGATTCCCAAACTTCCCATAACAAAGCCATCACATACAGAGAGATGAGCCTGGAGAAGAGTCCCCTAAGCAAGCTGGTCCTAGGGCTCTGTTCACAAACACAAACAGCTCCAGGACAGAAACCTAATTAGACCCAACCAAATAATGAGAAAACAAAAAGATAATTGTTTGACACATTAGAAACAAAGTTATTTTGCCCCAAACAGAGAGTACACAGTGGCAGAATACCTGACCAGTGTGACTGACCCAAACTTAAGGTAAGCTTTAACTATGTACAGACTCAGTGAGCATAGCCTTGCTATTATTGAGAGAGGCCGCCGTAGGCAGACCTGTCTCTCAAAAGAAGACAGGCTACGTGCACAGTGACCACAAAATGAGTTTGAAACTGAGCTGCACTTCTTAAACCCCTGCCAAATGTATGACCATATCAGAGACACATTTCACTCAGATTACAGTCCCAGAAAATTTTTATAAAAAAATCAAATTTTGGCAAGCACAGTGTGCCATCACAGCAGCAAGATGTGTGACCTGTTGCCAGAAGAAAAGGGAAACCAGTGAAGAACACCATTGTAAATACATCCCATATTTATGTTTATAAATCCATAATATGATATTGACATTTCTCAATTCCTTTGGAACTTTTGTGAGTGTAATGTTTACTGTTCATTTTTATAGTGTTTTCACTTTTATTTATTATCCATTTCACTTACTTTGGCAATGTAAACATACAGGTATATATCCAATGCCAATAAATCCCAATTGAATTGAACGACAGAAAGAGAGAGAGTGAAAGAGAAGGCCTGGGTGAGAGAGAGGGATCTGGGATATGAATTGCATGGAAGGTAACTAAAATCAATAATTAGCTTAATTGTGTTAGTCTAATGTGTGGGAGCCATCCAAACTCACATCAGGCAGCTATGCTGCTACACCTTACGGGCTAATTAGCCCACGTTAAATCACACATCCCCACCCACCCACCCACAAACACACCACACACACAAACAAAACGGTTAATTGATTTCTGAATTAATAATCAAGCTGAAATTAATCTGGAGCTTCCGTCACAGTTACCTGATCACAGATGAACTAGACATGGTATATAATTCTGATACCAGGCAGTTAAATTGATTTAAGCTACTAGCTAAATAGCAGGCTTTAACTGTCACGCCCTGACCTTAGATATCTCTGTTTTCTATATATTTTGGTTAGGTCAGGGTGTGACTAGGGTGGGTACTCTAGTGTTGTATGTCTAGGGTTTTGTATGTCTAGGGTTGTTGTAGGTCTAGGGGGGTTTGTATTTCTATGTTGGCCTGATATGGTTCCCAATCAGAGACAGCTGTTTATCATTGTCTCTGATTGGGGATCATATTTAGGCAGCCCTGTTTCCCATTTTCTGGTGTGGTATCTTGTCTATGTGTAGTTGCCTGTTAGCACTAGTTTGTATAGCTTCACGGTTTGTTTTGTTGGTTTATTCGGTGTTCATTCCATTAATAAAAAGAATGTACGTATACCACGCTGCGCCTTGGTCCGATCTGTATAACGACCGTGACATTAACGAACAAAACAACACCCAAATATGGGCCTTGGTCAAAAGTTGTGCACCAGATAGGAAATAGGGTACCGTTTGGGATACAACCACAGTTAGGGGGAACAGAACCAAGCAGACAAACAGTTGCTGCAATAACAGCCATTACAGTTTAGATGGGTCTTGGTAAAGAGGATACTGTATGATACTGTATGCTGCTGACTCTACCAATCCACAGTGGAACATTCTAACCTCCAACCCCTCCAGGGGAGAGCAACTATCTGTCACACCCAGATAGAGTTGAAGAATGTCAGCAGGCCAGCATCAAACACCCCCCTCCACTCCTCTCCTCTCTCTTCCTCCCCTCCTCCCTTTCCTCCATCTACCCAGAATAACACGGTCCAGACGTCTGCCTAGGCGTGTCAGTGACACAGTCTATTAGGTCTCTAGTAGTGTCTGGTTGTGTTGTGTAATATACTGTGTTGTTTATTTATCTTGTATTTTTGGACTGGATAGATTCCCCAGACTCCTCCCACCTTACCCCTGAGTCTATCCCATAAAATCCCACTACACATACACTTTCAGTCAAAGGTTTTAGACACCTACTCAATCAAGGGTTTTCCTTTATATTTACTATTTTCTGCATTGTAGAAAAATAGTGAAGACATCAAAACTATGAAATAACACAAAAAAGTGTGAAATAAATGTGAATATATTTTATATTTGAGATTCTTTAAATAGCCACCACTATTTGAAGAATCTGAAATATAAAATATATTCTGATTTGTTAAACACTTTTTTGGTTACTACATGATTCCATATGTGTTATTTCATTATTCTAAAATGTAGAAAATAGTCAAAAAATTGAAAAAAATTAGTAGGTGTTCTAAAACTTTTGACTGGTAGTGTACCTGTCTTCCTCCTGTCTCCTCCCTCCCTCCTCACCTCAACCCCTTCTCCCCCACACATCCCTCCCTATTTCCCCCCTCATCCTCCACCCATCCCTTCGTGAACTCGATTCCCAGTATCTGAAGGAGGAAGATCACAATCTTCAGAATTATCTCCAGAATCCCACGAACAAGATAAACAACTCCTGTTTTTATGATTCTCCAAAAGTTTCTGCAGAACAATAACCCCCGAGAGTTGATTGACGCCCCGGTGAGTAACATAATAAAACATCTCCATTAAAATGCATCAGTTTAAGCTAGAGATATCAATCCAAAGCATCCACCGATGTTGCACTTTCAGAGCTAAAGCAGTGTTGTCAGACCATGAGACATCCTGAAAAATCGGTCTCCTCACAAAACACTTCAACCTACAAACTATTCTCCTGAACACGATGGTGGTCTCTGATCTGTTCTATGACCCACACAAGTATCAGGGGACTCGTCTGAAGGTAGCCGGTACCGGTTTAAAAAAATGAATGGAAGTATAATGCATTCAGGAAGTTTTCAGACCTTGACCTTTTCCCACAATTGTTACATTACAGCCTTATTCTAAAATGTATTAAATATGTTTTTTTCCCTCAACAATCTACACTCAATACCCCATAATGACAAAACAAAAACAGGTTTTTAGACATTTTTGCAAATGTATTAAAATGTCAAAACTGAAATATCACATTTACATGAGTATTCAGACCCTTTAAACAGTACTTTGTTGAAGCACCTATGGCAGTGATTACAGACTAGAGTTCTATTGGGTATGACGCCACAGGCTTGGCATGTGTATTTGAGGAGTTTCTCCCATTCTTCTCTGCAGATCCTCTCAAGCTCTGTCAGGTTGAATGGGGAGCGTGGTGCACAGCTATTTTCACAGCTTCCCACTGCAAGAATGAGGTAAAGGAAGCAGGGGAATCTATCAAATAGCACACCTCTAACTTTGTACAGTACTAATGCAATTAGTAAAATCAGTCACACTACGAAATTTTACCAAATAAAACACAATTCATTTATAATACTGTGAATATATAGTTTCACAGACATATTGTTGTCACGCCTTGGTCTTAGTATTTTGTGTTTTCTTTAATTATTTGGTCAGGCCAGGGTGTGACATGGGTTATTGTGGTGTGTTTTTGTCTTAGGGGTTTTGTGGGTAATATGTTGAGGGTACTCCTAGTTCCTCAGGGTGTAGGGTAATATGTTGAGGGTACTACTAGTTCCTCAGGGTGTAGGGTAATATGTTGAGGGTACTACTAGTTCCTCGGGGTGTAGGGTAATATGTTGAGGGTACTACTAGTTCCTCAGGGTGTAGGGTAATATGTTGAGGGTACTGGTGTCTACGTAGTCTATGGCTGCCTGAGGCGGTTCTCAATCAGAGTCAGGTGATTATCGTTGTCTCTGATTGGGAACCATATTTAGGCAGCCATATTCTGTGAGTGTTTTCGTGGGAGATTGTTCCTGTCTCTGTGTTAGTTGTCACCAGACAGGCTGTATAGGTTTTCACATTCCGTTTGTTGTTTTGTATTGTTCGTTTTCATCGTTATTAAAGATGTCTCGATTTAACCACGCTGCATTTTGGTCCGACTCTCCTTCGACGGAAGAAATCCGTAACAATTGTTGCATTTTTTTCTGGTTTGTGTGAAATCGTTAAGAATAATATAAAACCAGTCTGCACACCATCAAGGTGAATTGGTTTAGTCTTGAATCTTTTTTAAAATTTATATTTTTTATTTCACCTATATTTAACCAGGTAGGCTAGTTGAGAACAAGTTCTCATTTACAGCTGCGACCTGGCTAAGATAAAACAAAGCAGTGTGACACAAACAACAACACAGAGTTACACAAGGAAAAACAAGTGTACAGTCAATAACACAATAGAAAAAAAGAAAGTCTATATACAGTGTGTGCAAATGGCATGAGGAGGTAAGGCAATAAATTGGCCATAGTAGCAGGTAATTACAATTGAGCTATTTAACACTGGAGTGATAGATGTGCAGATGGTATGCAAGTGGAAATACTGGTGTGCAAAAGACAAAAAAAGTAAATAAAACAATATGGGGATGAGGTAGGTTGATTGGATGGGTTATTTACAGATGGGCTATATACAGCTGCAGCAATCAGTTAGCTGCTTGGATAGCTGATGTTTAAAGATAGTGAGGGAAATATAATTCTCCAGCTTCAGCGATTTTTGCAATTCGTTCCAGTCATTGGCAGCAAGGAAACTGGAAGGAATGGCGGCCGAAAGAGGTGTTGGCTTTGGGGATGACCAGTGAGATATACCTGCTGCGCGTGTTGTTTTCGTGACCAGTGAGCTGAGATAAGGCTGAGGTTTACCTAGCAAAGACTTATAGATGACCTGAAACCAGTGGGGCTGGTCACGAATATGTTGCGAGGGCCAGCCGATTAGAGCATACAGGTCGCAGTGGTGGGTGGTATATGGGGTTTTGGTGACAAAATGGGTGGCACTGTGATAGACTGCATCCAGTTTGCTGAGTAGTGTTGGAGGCTATTTTGTAAATGACATCACTGAAGTCGAGGATCGGTAGGATAGTCCGTTTTAGTAGGGTATGTTTGACGGCATGAGTAAAGGAGGCTTTGTTGCGGAATATAAAGCCAATTCTAGATTTAATTTTGGATTGGAGATGTTTATTATGAGTCTGGAAGGAGAGGTTACAGTCTAGCCAGACATCTAGGTATTTGCAGTTGTCCACATATTCTATGTCAGAACCGTCCAGAGTAATGATGCTTCTCGGGTTTGTGTTAATACGGTAATTAGTGGGCAGTTGTAACCTATAACATACCTCGTTCACTCTCCTCAGGACTTTAAACGGCCCCACAGACCGCGGACCCAGCTTCCGGCAGAGCAGGCGGAGGGGCAGGTTTCGGGTCGAGAGCCAGACCCTGTTCCCTGGTGCGAACACTGGGGCCTCACTGCGGTGAGGGTCTGCGCCAATTTATGGCACGCTGAAGGTGGACGTGGGCTGCCTCCCAGGTTTCCTCAGCGTGCCGAAACCAATTGTCCACCGCAGGGGCCTCGGTCTGGCTCTGATGCCAAGGAGCCAGAACCGGCTGATACCCTAATACACATTGAAAAGGAGTAAGGTTAGTGGAGGAGTGACGTAGCGAGTTCTGAGCCATCTCTGCCCAGGGCACGAACTTCGCCCACTCCCCCGGCCGATCCTGGCAATAAGACTGCAGAAACCTACCCACATCCTGGTTAACTCTCTCCACCTGCCCATTACTCTCGGGGTGAAAACCTGAGGTAAGACTAACCGAGATCCCCAGACGCTCCATGAACGCCTTCCAGACCCTTGATGTGAACTGGGGACCCCGATCAGACACTATATCCTCAGGCACCCCATAGTGCCGGAAAACGTGTGTAAATAGGGCCTCTGCAGTTTGTAAGGCCGTAGGGAGACCTGGGCAAAAGGGAGGAGACGACAGGACTTTGAAAACCGATCCACAACGACCTGGATCGTGGTGTAACCCTGTGAAGGTGGAAGATCAGTCAAAAAATCCACCGACAGGTGCGACCACGGCCGTTGAGGAACGGGTAGAGGTTGTAGCTTACCTTTGGGCAGGTGTCTAGGAGCCTTGCACTGGGCACACACCGAGCAGGAAGAAAATCCTCACGTCCTTAGCTAAAGTGGGCCATCAGTACCTCCCTTCAAGACAGCGCATCGTCCGACCTATCCCAGGATGACCAGAGGAGAGTGACGTGTGAGCCCAATAGATCAATCGGTCTGGGAGTATGGGAGTGGGATCCATGTATCGCTCCTCTGTGTCATACAGCCGAGACAATGCGTCTGCCTTAACGTTCTGGGAGCCTGGTCTGTAAGAAAGAGTAAACACAAAACGAGTGAAAAACATGGCCCACCTTGCCTGGAGAGGATTCAATCTCTTCGCCTGCCGGATGTACTCCAGATTGCAGTGGTCAGTCCAGATGAGAAAAGGGTGTTTAGCCCCCTCAAGCCAATGCCTCCACACCTTCAAGGCTTCTATGACAGCTAACAGCTTTCGGTTCCCCACATCATAGTTTCGCTCCACCGGGCTGAGCTTCTTCGAAAAGAAAGCACAGGGGCGAAGCTTCAGAGGCGTACCCGAATGCTGAGAGAGCACTGCTCCTATCCCAGCTTTGGATGCGTCCACCTCCACTATGAATGGCAAAGAGGGATCCGGATGAGCCAGCACAGGCACCGAGGTAAACAGAGTCTTCAGGTGCTCAAAAGCCCTGTTCGCCTCAGCCGACTACTGCAAGCGCACCGGGCCCCCCTTTAGCAGTGAGGTAATGGGAGCTGCCACCTGACCAAAACCCCGAATAAACCTCCGGTAGTAATTGGCAAACCCCAAAAAACGCTGCAACTCCTTTACCGTGGTTGGAGTCGGCCAATTACGCACGGCTGTAATGCGGTCGCTCTCCATCTCCACTCCTGAAGTGGAAATCCGATGCCCTAGGAAGGAGATGGATTGTTGGAAGAACAAGCATTTCTCAGCCTTGACATATAAATTATGCTCCAACAGGCGACCAAGCACCCTGCGCACCAGGGACACATGCTCGGCGCGTGTAGCAGAGTATATCAGAATATCATCGATATACACCACTACACCCTGCCCGTGCAGGTCCCTGAAGATCTCATCTACAAATGATTGGAAAACTGATGGAGCATTCATTAACCCATATGGCATGACAAGGTACTCATAATGACCTGAGGTGGTGCTAAATTCCGTCTTCCACTCATCACCCTTCCGAATACGCACCAGGTGTACGCACTCCTGAGATCCAATTTTGTGAAAAAACTTGCCCCGTGCATTAACTCAATAACCGTATTGATCAGAGGTAGCGGGTAACTATATTTCACTGTGATTTTATTCAGACCTCGATAATCAATGCACGGGCGTAAACCGCCATCCTTTTTTTTCACAAAAAAGAAACTCGAAGAGACGGGTGAAATGGATGGCTGAATGAACCCCTGATGCAGAGATTCAGAGACATATGTCTCCATAGCCTCCGTCTCCGCTTGTGACAGGGGATACACGTGACTCTTGGGATATGCAGCGTCTACCAGGAGATCTATCGCACAATCCCCCCGTCGATAGGGTGGTAATTGAGTCGCCTTCTTTTTACAGAAGGCGATAGCCAAATTGGCATATTCGGGGGGAATGCGCACGGTGGAGACCTGGTCTGGACTTTCCACCGTAGTAGCACCAACGGAAACCAATAAACACCTACCTGAGCATTCTCGCAACCAACCCGTGAGAGCCCTCTGTGGCCAAGAAACAGTGGGGTTATGGCAAGCTAACCAGGGTAGGCCTAGCACCACAGAATACGCAGGAGAATCAATAAGGAAAAGTGTCTTCTCCTTGTGAACCTCCTGCGTTTTCATACACAAAGGTGCGGTTACCTCCCTGATAAACCCTGACCCTAATGGTCGACTATCTAAGGCATGAATAGGGAAAGGCATATCCACTGGAACAATAGGGATCCCTAAACTATGAGCTAGACTTTTATTAATGAAATTCCCAGCCGCACCTGAATCTACTAGCGCCTTATACTGGGAATGCAGTGAAAAATCAGGAAAATCAGGTCTCCCTGCGCACCATCCCTCCCAATTCCATAGGTTCGGGAGAGAGGGTGCGAGAGGATGGAACAACCAGACCCCGATCTAGACGTCCACGAGTAGCCAGCATGTTGTCCAGCTTGATGGACATGTCCACCAGCTGGTCGAAGGTGAGGGTGGTGTCTCTACAGGCCAGCTCCCGACGGACGTCCTCGCGTAGACTACAACGGTAATGGTCGATCAGGGCCCTGTCGCTCCATCCAGCACCGGCAGCCAAGGTCCTAAACTCCAAAGCAAACTCCTGTGCGCTCCTCGTCTCCTGCCTCAGATGATAGAGCAGCTCCCCCGCTGCTTTACCTTCAGGTGGATGATCGAATACTATCCGGAATTGGCGGGTGAACTCCTCAAAATGGTCAAATGCCGCATACACCCTTCTACACACAGCGCTGGCCCATTCCAGGGCTTTTCCGGTGAGGCATGAGACGAGGGCGTAACTCTTCTCACAGTCAGATGGTACTGGGGAGGCCGTGGCTAGATATAAGTTCAGCTTAAGGAGGAAACCCTGGCAGCCGGCAGTATCTCCGTTGTATCCCGTGGGTAGGGATAAAGTGATCTTCAATTCCGGAGAGGAAAAAACGTTCAAGGGAGATTCCGGTTGTGGTGTGGTGGTAGCGCTGGAGAAACTCCCTGTCTCTCCCAGCGATCCATATTCTGGACAATGCGATCCATGACGGAGCTTATACAGTCAAGCTCCCTTGCTTGTTCCTGAACGCGTTCCTCCAGCTCCATGAGCATAGTGTCCTCTCCTGCTGACTTCATATTGTTGGTCAGAGATTCTGTCAGGCATATGTGTATAGGTGGCAGGGAAGTCAGGAGCAGGAGAGTCAAACGGAGTGTAAAATGGAGTCTTTTAATAATGTCATAATAACATGCTCCATAACACTAAACAAGAAAAGAACATAAACAAATATGGGTACGAAGACCCGTCGCGCACCTATACAACAAAAACACTACTCTGACAAAGACATGAGGGGAAACAGAGGGTTAAATACACAACAGGTAATGAATGGGATTGAAAAACAGGAGTGTGGGAAGACAAGACAAAACCAATGGAAAATGAAAAATGGATCAATGATGGCTAGAAGACCGGTGACGTCGAACGCCGAGCACCGCCCGAACAAGGAGAGGCAACGACTTCGGTAGAAGTCGTGACATTGTGATTCATTTTTTTGCTCTTGTATATAGTACTAATGGACACAGGTGTTGTCTACTATCTCCACACAGTTATTGAAAATAGCCTTTGGATAACGTCAGAAGTCCAAGACTAAAAATATTTCCTCTCCATGCTGTCCTGCAACTTTAGGGCCCTCGTCAAAAGAAGTGCACCAAAAGAGTGCCATTTGGGACGCATCCTCTCCTTTGTATGAACGTCCATTACAAAAGAGCGGCTGTCTACTTTCTTTCTGACACCCCACTTTAGACAGGATGGAGCGGACACCTTTCTAAACCTTCCTATTAAGCCCTTCCTTTCAGGCTCTAACTGTCAGGCCTTGGAGAATGAACAGAGGGGAATTGAGATGCATAAGGAGCGAGCGAGAAAGAGAGAGAGAGAGAGAGAGAGACCGAGAGAAGGAGGCGGGGGTTGTTAAATCAGATTAGAGATTGGGGTGTAGAATAGAGGTTACAGGGGTCTACATGGGTGTGTGTAGGAGGTGAGGAGGTCACAGGGGACTCAGGGAGTAATGAAGAGGAAAGCTCCTTCACTTCTTTGGTTTACCCTTTGCCCTTTAATGAGGACTGCTGACACTGGGGAGGAGGTGATGTGACACATTTGGCAGCATGGCAAATTGACCTGGGGATTCTGATGGATGACTGACAGCTCCTCGGGGTTCTTGACTCTCCCTTCTCTCCTGTTCTAAATGGAGAGAGGAAGAGCAGATAACAAGAAAATAAAAGAAAGTGCTAAAGCAGGCCTGGAGTCGGAATCGGGAGTAATTTAGTGAAAAGCCAATTAGAAGTAAGTTTCAAATGTTAAAATGTTTGTGTGTGTATGCATATCCTTATGTGTAGCATGTCATTATGTGGGGAGAGTTAATATGATAGTTGTTTTACTAAATGCAAGTGTGTGCAAAAAAAAATATGTATTTAATGTTACAGGTTATTAAATACTGTTCTGGCATCTGTTGGGTCTTAGTCCATGTTCATAACAGTGAAAGTACATTTTCTTGTTCTGATGTAACACAGTTTCCCAACCCTGGTTCTCGAGTGCCCCCAACAGTATACATTCTCATTGTAGCCCTGAACAAACACACCTCATTTAACTCATTGAGAGCTTGATGATTAGTTGACAGGTTGAATCAGGTGTGCTTGTCTAGGGTTACAATAAACATGTGTACTGTTGGGGGTACTCAAGGATCAGGGTTAGGAAACACTGACATAATATCAATGTGTATCATTAGTAGTAGCTCCTGCCCTGTGTTGTGTGAATATCTTTCAATCTCTGCTGCCAAATCAAAGTGATTCCAATGAAGACCATTTGGCAAGTTGCTTTATTTTTAGCAAAGAGGCTGTGTTTTATCAACTGTGACATTGACACTAGGGCAAAAACAGACCTCACAACAAATCAAAATCAAATCAAATGTTATTTGTCACATTCGCCGAATTCAACAGGTTCAGATCTTACAGTGAAATGCTTACTTACAAGCCCAGAGAGAGCTTAGAGCGAGTGACAGAGAGAGGAACTGCCCTGAAGCCATGCTAAGAAAACATCTGACATTGGAATGGTATTGTTAAAACGTGCAGAATTTGGTATGAAAATATGACGGTTTTCTGTGGAAGTGGAGACTTAAAGCCCCAGAATGAGATGGTGGGTGATGGCAGTAATGAGGTCTCTCTCTCTCTCTCTCTTTACCCCCCCCCCCTTCTCTCTGTCTCTCTCCCTCCCTCTATCCAGAGTAAGACAGGTCTGTCTGATACATGTGTAAATACAGACAACCTCTCCTGCCAGTCACTTCAAAGACCTGCAGAGAAATGGAGGAGATTGGTGAGAGTTTCTAGACAGAGGCTGTGAATCAGGAGATTACCCTATTATACATCACACTGACTGTACAGTACAGACAGCAGCTTGGAGCTGGGAATGGAGAGGTTTCAGATCTGTTATACTAATAAATTGTAAGAAAGTTCCCAGCCATGACTGCAAAAACCTTCCACCTTAAAAAGTCAGCAGGTATAACACTTTATAACTCATCACAAGCATGTATAAGCCATTTATAATGATTTATATGATGCGTTTTCCAAAAATGTGATGTCCAAACACAATAAACCTAAAGGCCATCCCACTTGAACTCACAATAATGCAATTCAAACCTCTTAATTATGTCCCACCTTTGAAGAATCTGCTGGCGCTGAATTATGAATTACACAGGCTTTATCATAGGCCATTTTTCTTCACCCCCCCACCCCCCACCCCCCCACCCCACCCACCCCAGGGGGAATACACTATATACATGGACAAACATTATTCCCCGCCATTCACTAACGGCAGACTAGTGGGTATTAACTGATAGATATCTGGAGAGTGGGAAGGAAAGGTGGGGTGGTGGGTGGGTTTTCATACAGTGTTTCCCTCTCTCTGGTTATTTTAAGTAAAAATAATGGCTACGGGTGATGTTTAAAAAGGCTCTTGTGGGGAGAGGGGTGAGTTATGGGAGAGGGGGGTGAGGAGGAGGAGGAGGTGGGTGAGTTACGGAGCGTGTCGGGGATCGGAGCACCCTCTCCGCTACAGCCTGGAGAGAGAGATGGATGATGGAATATGCCTTTACAACTCCTGCTCACCGGGGAGGTAAAGGGGAGGCCTTCACTTCTACTGCCTCAACCCCAGAGAGGAGGACTGTTCCCTAGGCTGGCTAGTTGGGACTTCATAAAAAATATATAATAATACCTTATTTACATAAGTATTCAGACCCTTTGCTATGAGACTCAAAATTAAGCTCAGCTGAATCCTGTTTCCATTGGTCATCATTGAGATGTTTCTACAACTTGGAGTCCACCTGTGATAAATTCAACTGATTGGACATGATTTGGAAAGGCACACACCTGTCTATATAAGGTTCCAGAGTTGACAGTGCATATCAACCACGTTTTTTGTCCTCGTTTTTTTGTGGCATCATCATGCTGTGGGGATGTTTTTCAGCAGCACTTCCTTTTCCTCCTCATTTTCTCCATCTCCTCTGCATAAGCTGATTACAGGAGACCATTTTCTCCCCCAGCCCTTGTCTGCCTGCCTGCCTGCTTGAACACAAGCTGAGACAGAGACGGATATAGAGGCAGAGACAGAGGCAGAGGCAGCGGCAAGGCCCAAACTTCTTCCTCCATGAATATTAAGTGCAGGGATTTGTGTGGGGTTTGAAATTGGAAATCACAAGTTTGACTAATCAGCTTTGGAGCTTTTCATTTAGCAGGGTTGTGTGGCGGAGGGACAAATGGAGGGAGGGAGGATGGAGGAAGGAGGTTGCTGTGCGTGTGGCACAGAGCTTTTCACTAGCTCTCCCCTCATTTCCACTTGGTGCTGGAGTGCTTATTCACTGCCTACATAGGGCTTGAATAACAGGTTCCCAAAAAGACCCCAAAATAGCCACGAGGCCATTATAACAGAGAGAAGACACAAAAGCTACCGCATACATTATGTAGCCATTCAGGGCCGTAAAGTGCATTTCTTTCTTTTTTCTTTCTCTCTCTCTCTCTCTGACCTTGAATCAGTGCTTTATTGAGAACGCTCGTTAAGGTTTGTTCAGGATCTTTGGCCTTGGTTTGCAAGAGGGAGGGAGGGAGGGATAGATTACTGTTCATTTCTACATTGTGCAGGGACCTATGATAAATTCTTAATCTACCCATCGATACCAGACACACACAGCATGAGCTCATGGATCAGGCGACCTTTGTAGACATGCTCCCAGCTGAAATAGACTGTGACACATCAAGACCTTGATTCTTTCTCAAGCCCTGACTCATGATGCCTCTGTGGTGGTGGTGAAACAAAGCACCGTCCGGATGAACTGTGAACACAGAGATATTGAGGAGACTCATGAATATAACAATGAAGAAAGAGACATGAACCTTTGTTGTCTTCCTCTTCTTCTTCCTCATCCTCTTCCTCCACTGTCCTGCTTAGCATATTCTCACATCATCCCATATATTAATTCACTGTTTGACCAAACCAAGTTAGGCCTAGTGGACAGAGAATGTGGGTGAAATGCTAATGATGTTAAAGCTAAACCAAAAGCTACAGTAATCAAGCATTGAGAGAGATAATAACATTTAGCTCTTTTTTATGTGTATAATGGAAATGTGTTTCTTACATATCCCAACTCCCACTGAGACACCCACAGGGAGTGGGGCCATGGCCAGGGTCACCATTTTACAACACCCCGTGAGCAATTAGGGTTAAGTGCCTTGCTCAAGGGCACAGCAACAGATTTTTCACCTTGTCTCTCTCGCTCTAACCTCGAGGCTACCTGCCACCCCAGAGAGAGTGAGAGAGAGAGCACTCATTACTGCCACTACCCACCATATCACTCTATTTCTAAATCTGGGGCTTTAAGTCTCCTCTTCTACAGAAAGCCGTCAAATTTTCATACCCAATTCTGCACGTTTTAACAATACCATTCCAATGTGAGATATTTTCTTAGCATTACTTCAGCACTGTGCCTCTCTCTCGTTCTCTTTCTGTCTGTTGTAAGGTCTGTCTTTGCTTCACTGTCAATGTCACAGATAACAAAACACAGCCTCGCTCTGCTAAGAATAAAGTCTCTGCTTTGCCAAATGGTCTCCATTGGAAACACTTTGATTTGGCAGCAGGAAGAGAAGGCCCACACCTCACGTTCCCATCAACACTAAAAAGGAACACACACAAACGCACACACACAATACCCACACTTCCTGGAACAGGTCATAAAAGCAATGTGGGTTTTAATTGATACCCTGAGTAACACTAAAACATGGCCAATAACCCATGAAGATGAACCACGGTGGCCATAACGATGGGGCAAAGTGTGATTTTTTAAATGTTTAATCAGGATAACGTGGAAAAGTGGTTCCATGGTGTCTCTCTTTCAGGGACACTTACAGCCCATTAACCGCTTCTCTGCTCACCTGGACGCAGAGCAGTTCAGCTAACGGATAGGAGAGGGGCAGGAAGAGAGGTGAGAGGTGCCCACTCACTTCCTCAGAATAAGCTGTCACACACTAATGAGAGAGAGAGAGAGAATTTGCTGGAAATGGGATGGAGGGAGAGATGGAGAGACGGAGGGAAGGAATACCACAGATCTGCATGGGTTTGGTCCAATCATCTAACACCGTAGGCAAACTGTCAGCACGTGTACGCCATCGTGTGTAAATTGGTTTTGTCCCTACACCGTAAACGTGATCACCACATGCAGGTTGAAATATCAAAACAAACTTTGAACCAATTATATTAATTTGGGGACAGGTCGAAAAGCATTAAACATTTATGGCAATTTTGCAGCTAGCTTGCAGTTGCTAGCTAATTTGTCCTATTTAGCTTGCTGTTTATAGCTAATTTGTCCTGGGATATAAACGCTGAGTTGTTATTTTACCTGAAATGCACAAGGTCCTGTACTCCGACAATTAATCCACACATAAAACGGTCAACCAAATCGTTTTTAGTCATCTCTCCTCCTTCTAGGCTTTTTCTTCTTTGGACTTTATATGGCGATTGGCATCTAACTTTCATAGCTACCACAACGACTGACCGAACTCAGTTCATCTTTCTATCACACACATGGGTACAACCAATGAGGAGATGGCAAGTGGGTATCTGCTTCTATAAACCAATGAGGAGATGGGAGAGGCAAAACCTGCACTTGCACCATGTTCAGCATCACAAATAGAACTGACTTATATTTTAGCGCTTGGCAATGCAGACGTTCGTTGGCGCGCGTGAGCAGTGTGGGTGCAATGATTGAATAACATGTATGTTTACATTTATTTTGCAGCGCACGCGACACCAGCGGTGTGGTCAGCATGCAAGACAATTCAATAAGACTGACTGGGTTAAAATGCCAGCAGTTATTAACTTTGCTTACATTTTATGCTGGCATAAAAAAACATCAGAGGCCACGTCAGAGGCGACGCATGCTTATAGGGAAAGACTCACATTCCCCAGAGTCCTTATAAGAGAGACAATGGCGATTTTTCTTAAACACAACCCAAGAATTAGGAACTAGATGCTTATGTCCAAATGGCATCCTATTCCCTATGTAGTGCACTTATTTTGACCAGGGACTATAGGGCCATCTGGAATACATCCTAGGTGTCTGCAGCAAAGCAGAAAGTCAGCTTATGACATCATTCTGCCATTACAGACAGTCAATAAGGGAGGGGCTGTCATTATTCTGTCACTAGCTTAGCGCTAACATGGTTTTCACACGCCAATCCAATGTCATTAAGGCTAGCTGCTGTTCTCTGGGTTTTATTAGCTGTATTAGCTCTCTCTGGTGAGATAGACCATTCCCCAGGTCTAGGCTCAGGTTGCCTGAAAACCACTTCTCCCTGTCTCTACTGAGGCTCCATAGAGAGGCTGTTAATGATCTATCCAGGCCCATGAGAAGGACTGTGAAGGGGGAAGATGACCATTCTTTTCCTTTCTTGTCCCACAGACCTGTCTGCTCTGCTTAATGTACCTGACAGGACAGAAGGTGTGCACAGAGGAAATTACAACCATTCACTGGCAATATAGAATATAGTCATGTATAGTAATACACATACCAGTGGAAGCTCCTCATAGGAGGAAGGGGAGGAACTTCCTTCTCAGTGAATTTCAAAAAAATAAAAATTGTAAAACATTTGAGATAAAACTACTAAATATATTCACGTCAGCAAATAATTGATTAAAACACATTGTTCAGAAATGAAGGTCTACAGTAGACAACACTGCAGGGTAGCACAGAGGACAGCTAGCTTCTGTCCTCCTCTTGGTACATTGACTTCAATACAAAACCTAGGAGGCTCTTGGTTCTCACCCCCTTCCATAGACACAGTAATTATGATTACTTCTGGAGGGGGTCTTCCAACCTATCAGAGCTCTTGTAGCATGAACTGACATGTTGTCCACCCAGTCAAGGGATCAGAGAATGAATCTAGTACTAAAAACATATGCTACAGCTAGATAGCACTGCAGTACATAAAATGTGGTGAGTAGTTGAGAGAGAGAGAGAGAGTTGAACAGTTTTCAACGAATTAATTTCTTCAAAAGAGATTGTCATTTTTTTCAGTTTCACTAGCAAACGCACCTGCCTAGTTTTGATACTCAAACACCCGGCTTATTTTCTATGTTGACTAGGATGCTACTTTAGCTAATATGGTGACAACGATGTAGGCTGTGTGTAGCAATTATGACATGGTTTGTCTTGGAAAGGTTTTTCACCTGGTCATATACAGTTGATTACAGTTCATTAACCTTTTACAACTAGGGGGTGATATTTTAATTTTTGGATAAAAAACGTTCCCGTTTTAAACAAGATATTTTGTCACGAAAAGATGCTCGACTATGCATATAATTGACAGCTTTGGATAGAAAACACTGATGTTTCCAAAACTGCAAAGATATTGTCTGTGAGTGCAACAGAAGTGATGTTACAGGCGAAACCCAGAGAGAAATCCAATCAGGAAGCACCGCATTTTTTGAAACCGCCTCATGCCAATGACACCTTATATGGCTGTGAATGAGCTACGAATGAGCTTACGTTTTCTACGTATTCCCCAAGGTGTCTACAGCATTGTGACATCTTTTCACGCATTTATGTTGAAGAATAGCCATAAGGGACCACATTTAGCAAGTGGTCACATGATGTCTTCCGCAGAAAATCTTGCGTAAAATACTGAGGTAGCCATTTATCCAATCGCTTCTTATGAGAAACCAATTGCCTCGACGGATATATTATCGAATAGATATGTTAAAAACAACTTGTGGATTGATTCTAAACAGCGTTTGCCATGTTTCTGTTGATATTATGGAGCTAATTTGGAAAAAAGTTTGGCGTTGTAGTGATAGCATTTTCCGGTCGATTTCTCAGCCAAGCATGATGAACAAACGGGAGCTATTTCGCCTACAAAAATAAAATTTTGGGAAAAAAGGAACATTTGCTATCTAACTGGGAGTCTCCTGAGTGAAAACATCCAAAGTTCTTCAAAGGGAAATTATTTAATTTGATTGCTTTTCTTATTTTCGTGAAAATGTTGCCTCTGAGATGATAGTGTGATTAACAAAAGGCTAAGCTGTGTCTCAATATATTTCATTTGTGATTTTCATGAATAGGAACATTTTCTAGGGATATTTATGTCCGCTGTGTTTGCTAATTCGTTTGAGGCTATGATTACACTCCCGGATCTGGGATTGCTAGTCACAAGAAGGTCCACAAACAAAGGGTGTAGGTGAGAGGAGGAGAATGCATAGAGGCGATAAGGAATACAAAACGTGGCTGCCATGAAAGTGAACTGTGTATTCATTCGGCCGATTCTGTTGAAAGGTGTTTCTTAAATGAAACAGGGATAAAAGTACCTGAATTTGTCAAATATAAACTTTAATTTGAAACTGTTGGACTAATGATGACATCCTAGATAAGCTAGAGGCGGTATTGAATGTGTCACTATCTGTCCATGTGTCACTGTCTGTCATCTCAAATGTTTCTCTCGACCTGTGTGCACCTTCGTTGTAAACCTTTATTCATAGGCTAGGTTGTAGCAACCTCATGATGGGTGTAGGGAAAATTAGAGTATAATGTAGTAGCCTAAATATGAATGACAGTCATCCAACATGCTGTAATAGAAATAAGGCGATGCTCATGAGAAGGAAAATCTTCCTCCCTCATCATAAACAGCACTGACCGCCACTGACACACACACACATCTTCATAAATACTCACACCCAAATACACACACACGCATGCACACACACACACACAAAGCAGTGGACATTTTCACTCTCTCTTTCTGCAAGAAATGATCTCCGATATGTGAACAAGGCTTAAGACAAAGTGAATGTGTCACTCCTCACTCCTGTGGATTTGAAATTATTCACCCATTCAGCTCCCAGTAATTACAATAGCTCTTCAAGCGATCTGATTTGCTGTTAGCTAGGAGCTTGTTCTAGACAGGGGATTGTAATGACAATAGCAGGAATGACAAAGGAATATGGATACTGCTCTTTAAATAGAGGAACTAATGCCATTATTTTGACTGAGTGCACGGCATGCACGGGCTGGCTCTTTGGCTAGGAATGTGGGTAAGGTACATTCAATTATGTTACTGTACACAATGACTGGCTTTAGATTAGAATAAACTAAAGCTCATCCGGCTTACACTGCCAAAGACTTACAAATACTGTTCTACACACACACACTGACAGCTATAGCACCAAATACTCCTTTCCAGTGTTGGGGAAGTGCTAATTATGGATTGTCTGATGCCAAAAAAGAAAGGAAATGATTACCTACTTCACCCATATTTTCTTTTTGCCAATTTTGTTTTGGTGTAGTTTCAGTACTTAGCTAGACCGCTACATGGCATGAACGTAATTTTAACTACTGAAAACACAACCAAGATTTTAATTTAGTTAAACTTACACCAAGCTACTGTGAAATGTAGTTAAATTAAAATTTGAACTACATATAGTTCACTACTCCCCAAATTTTGTAAAACTGTTAAAAGCACAGAGTCGGTAGGCACATCTACTGTGGATAAGACTGGATAAAAGCCACAGCCCACAGAAAGGCCAAAAACAATGCCTTCCCTGGCCACAATACTCCCACTAGCAAACATTCAGACTAGTGGTGTGCATCGGTTGCCTCATAACCCGCAGTCCCTGCGATTATATCCCCTGGTCTGGCGGGTTTCAGGTCATGAAATATTGTGTAGATGAGTGGCGGGCAGGTTGAATATAGAGAAAACAATACCTTAAAAAATACATAAATGTACAATTCTTGTGCAATCTGACACTTAATGCTTAACCATGTCTGGTGAGTATGCAGGCCATGGAAGAACTAGGACAATTTCAGCTTCCAGGAATTGTGTACAGATCCTTGTGACATGCGGCCATGCATTATCATGCTGAAACATGAGGTGATGGCAGTGGATGAACGGCATAATGGGTCTCAGTATCTCTTAACAGAATCTCTGCATTCAAATTGCCATTGATAAAATGCAATTGTGTTTGTTGTCCATAGGTAATGTATGCCAATACCATAATCTGTGATGAGCACACTTTTCCAGTGGCCAACCACGGTCAGCATTTGCCCACTGAAGTTGGTTACGACGCCAAACTGCAGTCAGGTCGAGACCCTGATGAGGACAACGAGCACGCAGATGAACTTCCCTGAGACGGTTTTTGACGGTTTGTGTAGAAATTCTTCGAGTGTGCAAACCCACAGTTTCATCAGCTGTCTGGGTGTATGGTCTCAGACGATCCCTCAGGTGAATAAGCCGTATGTGGAGGTCCTGGGCTGGCGTGGTCTGCGATTTGAGGACGTCTTGTCAAATTCTATAATACAATGTTGGAGGTGGATTATGGTAGAGAAATTAACATTACATTCTCTGGAAATATCTCTGGTGGACATTCCTGCAGTAAGCATGCTAATTGCTCACTCAAAACATGAGCCATCTATATGGCATTGTGTTGTGTGCCAAAACTGCACATTTTAGAGAGGCTTTTTGGTCCTCAGGACAAGGTGCACCTGTGTAATGATCAATGCTGTTTAATCAGGTTCTTGGCAAAGGAGAGATTCTCACTAACAGGGATGTAAATAAATGTGCGCACAAAAGTTGAGAGAAATAAGCTTTTTGTGCATATGAAACATGGGACCAACACTTCATGTTGCATTCATATTTTTCTTCAGTGTATTAACTCCTGTAGAATTAAGCATTTATTGCAGTAAATGATTCCTCCACAAAAGAAGGAGATGACACAGAAAACATTAGTGATGTCACATTGTATAATGATTGGAGACAGGCGCAGGAATACGTAATAGAGGGTCTAATTACTCCACCCAAAAATAACACGTCATGAAAAAGGCACAGGGACGAAGCCCAAAACAAACATGTATATAAAATACACAGGGATGTAACCCAAACAAAAGAGCGAGGTTAAAACCTCTAATAATTAAATGGGATGAAACCCAAAATAACAAGTGCATAATACACGTAGCATGAAAGCCAAAACAACAAAGCACAAGACCAACGGACATGGGAACAATAGCCGACAAGGACAATAGGGAACAGAGGGCACATATATAACATACTAATCAGGGGGAATGGGAACCAGGTGTACATAATGAGACAAGACAGTCCAGGGATGGTGGTAATGAATCAGTTCAGTGACGCCTAGAAAGCCGGTGACGTAGACCTGCGGTGAGGTTGAATGGAATGAGCAGCAGTACCAGATCCGTGACAAATGATGTCATTTTGACAGTATTCTGGTGAGTAAAGGTTTGTTTAGTCTTCTAGCTCAACATATAATGACAGAAGAGAAGCTGCATGTAATCTAATGATAGACAGGTTGACTAACAAATAACCTACTAAATGTTTTCTAGAATTTACAAGCAGAAACATGTCATGCCCTGATCTGTTTCACCTGTCTTTGTGATTGTCTCCACCCACCTTCAGACTCGTTTTCCCCTGGGTATTTATTCCGATGTTCCCTGTTTGTCTGTTGCCAGTTAAAGTCTTGTCAAATCAACCAGAGTGTTTTTCCGTGTGCCTGCTTTTTCTTCTCTCCTTTGCTAGTCCTCCAAGTTTTGCCCCTTCCTTGCCTTGACTCTGAACCCGCCTGCCTGACCAAACTGCATGCCCTGACCTCGAGCCTGCCTGCCCCTCTGTACCTCCTGGACTCTGACCATGTCATGATCTCATGCCTGTCCAGGACCATTCATTTGCCTACCCCTTGGATTATAATAAATATCAGAGACTCGAACCATCTGCCTCCCGTGTATGCATCTGGGTCTCGCATTGTATCCTTATAAAACATAAGGCTAAATAACATCAGGCTAAATAAATCTTGCACCCCCGTCCCCCAAAAAATTGTCAGTCTCTGACTGTAGCCTACAGCGCATTTTCTATATTTTACTATATCAGAGCGGCGGCATTTTCCAAATTATATATCAAAGTTGCAGTAACTCACCAGCATTACAACCAGGAATACGTCTTTCCTGAATTGGATCCTTTGTTCGTATCCCCGAGGGCAATTGAACTTATCCCAGAGGCTGCTTCAAGTTGCCGGCGGTGGAATGGACTTCTAGTCCGACTAAGGAGCCGGGCACACCATCCACCACTTCTGAGCATATTACTTGCTAATGTTCAGTCTCTGGACAATGAAGTGGATAAGCTCAGGGTGAGGATCTCCTTCCAAAGAGACATCAGGAACTGTAACATACTCTGTATCATGGCTCTCTCGGGATATCCTGTCCCCATCCATACAGCCAGCTGAGGTTTCAGTTCATTAAACAGACAGGAATAAAGAACTCTCTGGGAAGAAGAAAGGTGGGATAAAAGCTTATGATTAACTACTCAAGGTATGATTGTGATAACATACAGAATCTCAAGTCCTTTTCATCTGACATAGAATACCTCAAAATCAAATGCCGACCATTTTACCTCCCGAGAGAATGCTCTTCGGTTATAGTCACAGCCATGTAAATTCCCCCTCAAGCCGATACCACAACAGCCCTCAAAGGAACTACACTAGACCTTATGCAAACTGGAAACCACGTATCGTGAGGCCACATTATTGTAGCTGGAGATTTTAACAAAGCAAATATGAGGAAAAACTACCAAAGTTCAATCAACACATTGACTGTAGTACTCGTTTAGGAAAAACACTAGATCACTGCTACTCACCTTTTCGAGATGCCTAAAATACCCTCCCCCACCCTCCCTTTGGAAAATCAGATCACGACTCCATTTTGCTCCTCCCTTCCTATAAGCAGAAATTCAAACAGGAAGTACCCATGCTAAGATTTATTCAACACTGGTCTGACCAGTACTGGTGTACTGCATTAGGATCAAATAGCCCTCAAGATATGCAACTTTTCAGGGAAGTTAGGAACCAATATTCACAGGCAGTTAGGAAAACAAAGGCTAGCTTTTTCAAACAGAAATTTACATCCTGTAGCACAAATTCCCAAAAGTTCTGGGACACTGTCACCACCGATAAATCCATGATAATTGAGAATTTTTCTAAGGCTTGCCATGCTTTCCATCTGGCTACTCCTACCCCGGTCAAAAGCCCTGCACCCCCCACAGCAACTTGCCCAAGCCTCCCCCATTTCTCAATCGCCCAAATCCAGATAGCTGATGTTCTGAAAGAACTGCAAAATCTGGACCCCTACAAATCAGCCAGGTTAGAAAATCTGGACCCTATCTGTTTAAGATTACCAGCCGAAAATGTTGCAACCCCTATTACTGGCCTATTCAACATCTCCTTCGTATCTTCTAAGATCCCCAAGATTGGAAAGCTGCCACGGTCATCCCCCTCTTAAAGGGTTAGACACTCTAGACCAAAACTGCTACAGGCCTACTGTATATCTATCCTACCCTGCCTTTCTAAGGTCTTCTAAAGCCAAGTTAATAAACAGATCACTGACCATTTCGAATCCCACCGTATCTTCTCCGCTATGCAATCTGGTTTCTGAGCTGTTTACGGGTGCACCTCAGACACACTGAAGGTCCTAAACGATATAACCGCCATCGATAAGAGACAATACTGTGCAGCTGTATTCATCGACCTGGCCAAGGTTTTCGACTCTGTCAACCACCGCATTCTTATCAGCAGACTCAACTGCCTTGGTTTCTCAAATGACTGCCTCACCTGGTTCACCAACTACTTCTCAGACAGAGTTCAGTGTGTCGAATTGGAGGGCCTGTTGTCCGGACCTTGGCAGTCTCTATGGGGGTGCCACAGGGTTCATCCTCGGCTGACTCTTTTCTCTGTATACATCAATGATGTCGCTCTTGCTGCTGTCTGATCCACCTCTACGCAAATGACACCATTCTGTATACATCTGGCCCTTCTTTGGACACTGTGTTAAAACCTGTTATGGCAAGGAGAGGGGAACTCCACCCCCCCATTCAGCTGAAAAGGTGGCTCAGGGAATTCAAAAATATTCTTTAGAAATATTTAACTTTCACACATTAACAAGACCAATACCTCAAATCAAAGTTAAACATCTTGTTCATCTACCCATCATGTACGATTTTTAAAATATTTTACAGCGAAAACACAAAGCAGGATTAGAGATGAAATGAATCACTAACCTTTTGAAAATCTTCATCAGATGACACTCATACAGTGCCTTGCGAAAGTATTCGGCCCCCTTGAACTTTGCGACCTTTTGCCACATTTCAGGCTTCAAACATAAAGATATAAAACTGTATTTTTTTGTGAAGAATCAACAACAATTGGGACACAATCATGAAGTGGAACGACATTTTTTAACAAAACTTTTTTAACAAATCAAAAACTGAAAAATTGGGCGTGCAAAATTATTAAGATATATTCCAGGTCGAATAAACTGGTCAAACTAAGTAGAGAATCAATCTTCAGGATGTTATTTTCATATATATTCAATAACGTTCCAACTGGATCATACGTTTTCAGCTGCAGCCAAATGGAATGGCGGTGGCACCCACAGAGAAATGCGCCACAGGAAAATGGCATTCTGTCGGCACACTGACTATTTCCCCTCCCATTCGGTCAAAGTTCACAGCAAAAGCTTCATTCCACTTTCTACTGAATGAGGACATCTAGTGGAAGGCGTAGGAAGTGCTACCAGATCCATATCTTGTTGGGAAAGGAGGGGGCGATGACGTCAAAGTTGACCCACATTCCGAATTTCACTTCTTGTTTGGAAGATTGCCTGCCCTATGAGTCTATGAGTTCTGTTATACTCACAGACATAATTC
The DNA here is from genome assembly GCF_002021735.2 of Oncorhynchus kisutch. Classification (NCBI taxonomy): domain Eukaryota; kingdom Metazoa; phylum Chordata; class Actinopteri; order Salmoniformes; family Salmonidae; genus Oncorhynchus; species Oncorhynchus kisutch. The sequence goes on along the minus strand of NC_034184.2, from coordinate 50,811,890 downwards.
AAACAGTTTTAGAAACTTCAGAGTGTTTTCTATCTAGTGTTTTCTAATTATAATATGCATATATTAGCAATCTAGGACAGAGTAGGATGCAGTTCACTATGGGCACGCAATTCATCCAAAGTGAAAATACCGCCCCCTATCCTCAACAAGTTAACTAACCTCAAGACGAGCTTCAATGCAATACAACTCTCCTTATGTGGCCTCCAACTGCTCTTAAATGCAAGTAAAACTAAATGCATGCTCTTCAACCGATAGCTGCCCACACCTGCCCGCCCATCTAGCATCACTACACTGGACGGTTCTGACTTAGAATATATGTACAACTACAAACTGGTTAAACTGTAAATTCTCCTTCCAGACTCACATTAAGCATCTCCAATCCAAAAATAAATCTATACTTGACTTCCTATTTCGCAACAAAGTATCCTTCACTCATGCTGCCAAACATACCCTCGTTAAACTGACTATCCTTGACTTTGGTGATGTCATTTACAAAATAGCCTCCAAAACTCTACTCAGCAAATTGGATGCCGTCTCTCACAGTGCAGTTTTGTCACCACATCAGTTTTGTCACCAAAACACCCATATACTACACACCACTGCAACCTGTATGCTCTCGTTGGCTGGCCCTCGCTTCATATTTGTCGCCAAACCCACTGGCTCCAGGTCCTCTACAAGTCGTTGCTAGGTAAAGCCCCACCTTATCTCAGCTCACTGGTCACAATAGCAGCACCCACCCGTAGCACACACTCCACCAGGTATATTTCACTGGTCACCCCCAAAGCCAATTCTTCCATCGGCCGCCTTTCCTTCCAGTTCTCTGCTGCCAATGACTGGAACGAACTGCAAAAATCACTGAAGCTGGAGACTCATATCTCCCTCACTAGCTTTAAGGACAAGCTGTCAGAGCAGCTCACAGTTCACTGCAACTTTACATAGCTCATCTGTAAATATCATCATACCCGTACTTGTGATAACATGCGTCTTGGTGAGAGGTGTAGGAGTCAGGCGCAGGAGAGCAGGAATGTCTGAGAAGCGTGTTTTAATAATATAGTCCACCAATACAAACGGCACAGAAAAAAATCCCAAAACTACGCTCTCGAATACTCGTGCAAACACACGGAGGAACAAACACAGTTCCGACACTTTACATACACGTGCGTAATAGCGAAAAAACAACAAACATCAAATACACTCGAGCGCAATACACACAAGTCTAATCCTGCACGAATTACGGCAGGTAACAGGTGCCCTATATACCAACAGAAATCAAAGCAATTGAAAACCAGGTGTGAAAAGGAACACAGACAAAACAACCAGAAAAAGAAAAAGGGATCGGTAGCGGCTAGTAGACCGGCGACGCCGAGCGCCGAGCGCCGCCCGAACAGGGAGAGGAGTTACCTTCGGTAGAAGTCGTGACAGTACCCCCCCCCTGACGCGCGGCTCCCGCAGCACGACGACGGCGGCCTCGAGGACGACCCGGAGGACGAGGCGCAGGGCGATCCGGATGGAGGCGGTGAAACTCCCCTAGCATAGGTGGATCCAGTACGTCCTCCACCGGCACCCAGCATCACTCCTCCGGACCGTACCCCTCCCAGTCCACGAGGTACTGAAGACCCCCCACCCGACGCCTCGAGTCCAGTATGGACCGAACTGCATACGCCGGCGCCCCCCCGATGTGGACATCGGGGGGGCGGAGGGACCTCCCGCACCTCATCTTCTTGAAGCGGACCAGCCACCACCGGCCTGAGGAGAGACACATGAAACGAGGGGTTAATACGGTAATACGGGGGGAGCTGTAACCTATAACACACCTTGTTTATTCTCCTCAGGACTTTGAATGGCCCCACAAACCGCGGACCCAGCTTCCGGCAGGGCAGGTGTAGGGGCAGGTTTCGGGTCGAGAGCCAGACCCGGTCCCCTGGTGTGTACACCGGGGCCTCGCTGCGATGGCGGTCGGCACTGGCCTTCTGCCGCCCTTCGGCCCGTTTAAGGTACCCGTGGGCGGCCTCCCAGGTTTCCCTTGAGCGTTTCACCCAATCGTCCACCGCAGGAGCCTCGGTCTGGCTCTGATGCCATGGTACCAGGACCGGCTGATAGCCCAACACACATTGGAAGGGCGACAGGTTCGTAGAGGAGTGGGGGAGTGAGTTCTGGGCCATCTCCGCCCAGGGGATGTACTTCGCCCACTCCCCTGGCCGGTCCTGGCAATACAACCGCAGAAACCTACCCACATCCTGGTTCACTCTTTCCACCTGCCCATTACTCTCGGGGTGAAACCCAGAGGTCAGGCTGACCGAGACCCCCAAACGTTCCATGAACGCCTTCCACACCCTGGACGTGAACTGGGGACCCCGATCAGAAACAATATCCTCAGGCACCCCGTAGTGCCGTAAAACGTGAGTAAACAGGGCCTCCGCCGTCTGTAGGGAGACCGGGCAAAGGGAGGAGACGACAGGACTTAGAAAACCGATCCACAACGACCAGGATCGTGGTGTTGCCCTGTGACGGTGGCAGATCGGTCAAGAAGTCAACCAACAGGTGTGACCAAGGCCGCTGTGGAACGGGAAGGGGTTGTAACTTCCCTCTGGGCAGGTAGGTGCCTAGGAGCCTTGCACTGAGCGCACACTGAGCAGGAGGACACATAAACCCTCACGTCCTTGGCTAAAGTGGGCCACCAGTACTTCCCACTAAGACATCGCACCGTCCTCCCAATCCCCGGGTGACCAGAGGAGGGGGATGTGTGAGCCCACCAAATTAACCTGTCTCTAACCTCCAGCGGAACATACACCCGTCCCGCTGGACACTGTGGAGGAGTGGGCTCAACACGCGATGCTCGCTCAATGTCTGCGTCCACCTCCCACCTTACAGGTGCCACTAGACAAGAAGCCGGGAGGATGGGCGCAGGGTCAATGGCCCGCTCCTCTGTATCATATAGTCGGGACAGTGCGTCTGCCTTAGTGTTCTGGTAGCCTGGTCTATAGGAGATGGTAAACCTAAATCGGGTGAAAAACATGGCCCACCTTGCCTGACGAGGGTTCAGTCTCCTCGCTGCCAGAATGTACTCTAGATTACGGTGGTCAGTCCAGATGAGGAAAGGGTGCTGGGCCCCCTCAAGCCAATGTCTCCACACCTTCAGGGCTCTGACAACAGCTAGCAGCTCCCGATCCCCCACGTCATAGTTTCGCTCCGCCGGGCTGAGCTTCCGAGAAAAGAAAGCACAGGGGCGGAGTTTCGGTGGCGCACCCAAGCGCTGGGAGAGCACGGCTCCAACCCCAGCCTCGGATGCGTCCACCTCCACTATAAATGCCAAAGAGGGGTCCGGATGCGTTAGCACGGGAGCAGAGGTAAAAAGAGCCTTCAGGCGACCAAAAGCCCTGTCCGCCTCAGCCGACCACCCCAGACGCGTCGGCCCCCCCTTCAGCAGTGACGTAATGGGCGCTGCCACCTGCCCAAAACCCCGGATAAACCTCCGGTAGTAGTTGGCAAACCCTAAGAACCGCTGCACCTCCTTTACCGTGGTTGGAGTCGGCCAATTACTCACGGCTGCAATGCGGTCATCCTCCATCACCAACCCCGATGTGGAAATGCGATATCCAAGGAAGGAGACGGCCTGTTGGAAGAACGAGCATTTCTCAGCCTTGACGTACAGGTCATGCTCCAACAGTCGCCCAAGTACCCTGCGCACCAGAGACACATGCGCGGCCCGTGTAGCGGAATAGACCAGAATATCATCGATGTAAACCACCACACCCTGACCGTGCAGATCCCTGAGAATCTCATCCACAAAAGATTGGAAGACTGCTGGAGCATTCTTCAACCCGTACGGCATGACGAGGTACTCATAATGGCCGGATGTGGTACTAAACGCCGACTTCCACTCATCTCCCTTCCGGATACGCACCAAGTTATATGCACTCCTGAGATCCAGTTTTGTGAAAAACTGTGCTCCGTGAAATGACTCAATCGCCGTGGCAATGAGAGGAAGCGGGTAACTATACCCCACCGTGATGGAATTTAGACCTCTATAGTCAATGCACGGACGCAGACCACCCTCCTTCTTCTTCACAAAAAAGAAACTCGAGGAGGCAGGTGAGATGGAGGGCTGAATGAACCCCTGCCCCAGAGATTCCGATATGTATGTCTCCATAGCCACCGTCTCCTCCTGTGACAGGGGATACACGTGACTCCTGGGAAGTGCAGCGCCTACCAGGAGATTTATCGCACAATCCCCTCGTCGATGAGGTGGTAATTGGGTAATTCTGTAAAAAGAAGGCGATAGCCAAATCGGCATATTCTGAGGGAATGTGCACGGTGGAGACTTGGTCTGGACTCTCCACCGTTGTAGCACCGATGGAAACTCCTACACACCTGCCTGAGCACTCCTCCGACCACCCCTGTAGAGCCCTCTGTTGCCACGAAATCCTGGGGTTGTGACGGGCCAACCAGGGGATCCCCAACACCACTGGAAACGCAGGAGAATCAATGAGAAAGAGACTAATTCTCTCCTCATGACCCTCCTGCGTAACCATACCCAGTGGAGCCGTGGCCTCCCTGACTAGCCCTGACCCTAATGGTCGGCTATCTAAGGCGTGCACTGGGAAGGGTTTGTCCAGCTGAACAAGGGGAATCCCTAACCTGTTCGCTAAACCGCGGTCAATAAAATTCCCCGCCGCGCCTGAATCCACTAGCGCCTTATGCCGGGACAGAGCGGAAAATTCAGGAAAAACAATCCATACATACATGTGACCAACAGGGGGCTCTGGGTGAGCCTGGTGCCGACTCACCTGAGGTGTCCGGGCAGTGCTCGGCCTGGCGTCTCGACTCCCGGGGGGACCCCCCCAGCACCGGTCAGCAGTGTGCCCTCTGCGACCACAGCTGGCACAGGAAAGGCCCCCTCCTCCGGTCGCCCTTGCTGAAGCACCTCCTAGCTCCATGGGTGTTGGAGTGGTGGAGCTGGGAGATGGAACTGACAGAGCCCGATCTGGACGTCCGCGGGTCGCCAGCAAGTTGTCCAACCGAATGGACATGTCGATCAATTGGTCCAAGGACAAGGTGGTGTCTCTACAGGCCAGCTCCCTACGGACGTCCTCACGCAAACTACACCTATAGTGATCGATCAAGGCCCTGTCGTTCCATCCCGCGCCAGCGGCCAAGGTCCGGAACTCTAGAGCAAAGTCCTGAGCACTCCTCCTCTCCTGCCTCAGATGGAACAGCCGTTCACCCGCCGCTCGACCCTCAGGTGGGTGATCAAACACGGCCCGAAAGCGGCGGGTGAACTCTGGGTAGTGGTCCCTCGCCGAATCAGGATCGTTCCATACCGCGTTGGCCCACTCCAGGGCTTTACCTGCGAGGCAGGAGACGAGGGCGTTCACGCTCTCACCCCCCGAAGGAGCCGGACGAACAGTCGCCAGGTATAGGTCCATCTGGAGTAAGAAGCCCTAGCACCCGGCCGCCGTCCCATCATACTCCCTCGGGAGGGCGAGTCGAATTCCACTGTGCTCAGGCAATGAAGGAGAGGGTAGTGGTGCTGGCTGGGGTGTAGCTGATAACGGTGTGGGAAGGCCACCTCTCTCCCATCTCTCCATCGTCGCCATCACCTGATCCATGGCGGTCCCCAGTCGGTGTAACACTGCCGTGTGGTGTTGAACTCGCTCCTCCACGGACCCTGGAAGTGCGTCCGCTCCTGCTGACTCCATAATTATATTGGTGCAGGATTCTGTGATAACATGCGTCTTGGTGAGAGGTGTAGGAGTCAGGCGCAGGAGAGCAGGGATGTCTGAGAAGCGTGTTTTAATAATATAGTCCACCAATACAAACCGCACAGAAAAAATAAAAATAAATACGCTCTCGAATACTCGTGCAAACACACGGAGGAACAAACACAGTTCCGACACTTTACATACACGTGCGTAATAGCGAAAAAACAACAAACACCAAATACACTCGAGCGCAATACACACAAGTCTAATCCTGCACGAATTACGGCAGGTAACAGGTGCCCTATATACCAACAGAAATCAAAGCAATTGAAAACCTGGTGTGAAAAGGAACACAGACAAAACAACCAGAAAAAGAAAAAGGGATCGGTAGCGGCTAGTAGACCGGCGACGCCGAGCGCCGCCCGAACAGGGAGAGGAGTTACCTTCGGTAGAAGTCGTGACAGTACTGTTATTTATTTTGCTCATTTGCACCCCAGTATCTCTACTTGCCGACTTATCTTCTGCACATCTATCACTCAAGTGTTTAATTGCTATATTGTAATTATTTTGCCACTATGGCCTATTTATTGCCTTACCTCCCTTGTCCTACCTCTTTTGCACACATTGTATATAGACTTTTTCTATTTTATTATTGACTGTATGTTTGCTAACTCTGTGTTGTTGTTTGCGTCGCACTGCTTTGCTTTGCTTTGCTTTGTTCACCCATGAGGCGTGCCACTCATGCCTCCAACTCAATCATTAAGTTTCCAGACGACACAACAGTTGTAGGCCTGATTACCAACAATGACGAGACAGCCTACAGAGAGGAATTGAGGGCCCTAGCAGAGTGGGGCAGGAAAATAACCTCTCTCTAAACGTCAACAAACTGATGGAGCTGATTGTGCATTTCAGGAAACAGCAGAGGGAGCACGCCCCAATCCACATCAAAGGGACCGCATTGTGGAAGGTGGAGAGCTACAAGTTCCTCGGTGTACACATCACTGATGATCTGAAATGGTCCACCCAGACAGACAGTGTGGTGAAGAAGGCGCAACAGCACCTCTTCAACCTCAGGAGGCTGAAAAAAATTGGCTTGGCACCTAATACCCTCAGAAACTTTTACAGATGCACAACTGAGACCATCCTGTTGGGCTGTATCACCGTGTGGTATGGCAATTGCACCGCCCGCAAACGCAGGGCTCTCCAGATGCGAGGACAGACGATGGGAGACGAGATGCAAGTGCAGGGAGTGAACATTTCATAACAATGGACAAGAAACAAAGAAGGACAGCATCTGGACAGGGGGAAACATAATGACAATAATGCTGACACGTGAAACCAACTGAGGAACAGACAGATATAGAGGGGAAATCAACAAAGTGAAGGAGTCCAGGTGAGTCCAATGAGTGCTGATGGGCGTAATAATGGTGACAGGTGTGCGCCCTCGAGTGGCAGAGGGGGGAGCAGGAGCAGGCTTGATGCCAGAGGGTTGTACGGTCTGCCAAACGCATCACCTGGAGGGCACACTGCCTGCCCTCCAGGACACCTACAGCACCCAATGTCACAGGAAGGCCAAAAAAATCAGGGACATCATCCACCAGAGCTATGGACTGTTCACCCCCCTATCATCCAGAAGGCAAGGTCAGTACCGGTGCATCAATGCTGGGCCCGAGAGACTGAAAAACAGCTTCTGTCTCAAGGCCATCAGACTGTTAAATAGCCATCACTAGCCGGGTCACAGCCGGCTACTCAAACCTGCACCTTAGAGGTTGCTGCCATATATACATAGACATGGAATCACTGGCCACTTTAAATAATGGAACGCTAGTCACAATTTTTACATACTGCTTTACCCATCTCACATGTATATACTTTATTCCATTCTACCGTATTTAGTCATTGCTCATCCTAATATTCATATTTCTAGATTTCTTAAGTCCATTATGTTACTTTTAGATTTGAGTATTGTTGTGAATTGTTAGATACTACTGCACTGTTAGAGCTAGGAACACACGCATTTCGCTACACGCGCAATATCATACGCTAAGTATGTGACCAATAATATTTGATTTGATTTGATTAGCGAGTTAGGGTCGGTCGGTCGGGTGCGGGCCTCAGATGTTCACTTTATCACATAGTCGGCCGGTTGCGTAAGGGTTATTAGCTATTGTGGGCTGTGCGGTACAAAAAACAGCTGAAGTGGATCAGTAATTCGGACACTAGATATTACAGCAGGATTGTACTAGTTAGTCTCTTTTGCTACTACAGAGTGTGTTGGTATGTGTGTGGGATTAGACTTATTTTTGCGGTTGGAGGGGAGCTATCAGAAAAGAGAGAGAGAGAGAGAATGAGAGAGAGAGTCATCTGAGGGAGTCATCTGATCTATGACGTGCTGTGTGATGTGCCCTCTGTTACCCTCCCCGCCTCCTCGATCACCTGCTTTTCAATCGCGTTTATCATCCAGTATATTTCTGGCCGCTCTGTGTAGGAGTAGACAATATCTAAAATGAAACTGTGGATGCTACGTTTGCAGTTGAACCCATGATTAGGTTATGAAATTGGCTTATCCATCATGTGAGAAGTGTCTTTGATAATATACTGGTCCCAGGCATACTGCAGAGGATAGTTAGCAATCACAAAATTGGAAGGAATCTCCTCTCCGCAGTGACCCAGAAACCATAAACTGAAAATATTAAATCAAATCAGTTTACCCAGAAAGAGGTTTCCTGGATGACAATCTAGTTAGTGTGTATAGTATGTGATATGTGTGTGTGGTAGTGTCAATGAACTAATCTAGCATTGAAAACAGAGCGACACACTCACTGCATTGATGTCTGCAGAGACAAATTATAAAGTCAAACATTCTGAATTAAAAACAAAAACAAAACAAAACATTGGTGACCCTTTACTTGAAGGGAGACTACATAAGAACTTTCATAAGGCATACATTTCTTTTCACCATCTCCTCATTACCAGCACACAATACTCCAGAAGTGCTGCATGGGATTAACTCTCTATTTTCTGCAGCTGCTTGCTGAGAATGAACTACCCTCGGGGTGCACAAATCTCAACTAGGCCCTACCTCGCCAACCCCACCCCCTTGATCTTCCAGGGGGCATCGTTCATTTGCTCCTAAATGAGAACATTCCTTTCATGTTACTGTTGAAAATTCAATAGGTGTAGCCTAGCCTATTTCCGAGGCATATGGCATCTATTTGAAGTACACTGATAAAACAGGCCTACATACAGTACTATGTATTATAATCAGCCTGATACATTTAACAGCAAAACACACTGGTTGTGCCCCAAATGGCACCCTATTCCCTTTATAATGCACAACTTTGGTCCAGAGGCGCATAGTGCACTATACAGTATAGAGGGAATAGGGTGGGAAACCGGGAAACGTTGAAGTCTTGTTCCTTTCGGGCTGTTTGCTTTCTTAAATTAATGTAATGGTACAAACAGAAGGATAAATTGCCTTTCAGCTCTCCATTTTATCATACATATCTCACAGGGCCTCCACTTCTCTCCAAAGCAGGGGAAGAAATGACACAGACATGGAAGATAATTAATTCACTTGCTTTGCCTCAAAGATATAAGTTGCTATCTGTGCATAAGCCAGGCGACAAGGCTGATGTACATTTGCAGCATTAGAGGCCTTGGTGCTATCACCGGAGCTCAGATAGAGCAGGGGGGGGAGAAAACGGCATGTGTATGCACGTCACGTATGTTTATGTCTGTGTGTCCGTGTGCATGATGTGTTTGTGTTTAGTGGATTTTCTGTATATAGCAAATGTGCGTGTACAGTACCTATGCCTATTTCTACCACTATTAATGTGAGCGTTGAGGCTGCTGAGGGGAGAACTGCTCATAATAATGTCTGGAATTGAGTGAATGGAATGGTATCAGATGTGTTCGATACCATTCCATTTATTCCATTACTATGAGCCCGTTCTCCCCAATTAAGGTGCCATCGGCAGCCTGTGGTGTGCGTGTACCTGAAATGGAGTGAAAAACAGCTTTCTACATTATGTTACTGTCAGACTATAATGGCTCAGAGCAAAACTGGGGGAGATTGCTTCTTCTATTCATCCATTTATAATGACAGTCTCTGCCAACAACATTGACTTACAGGTTACTGTACGTCGAACTGGAGCACAACCTCTCTGTCCCTCCTATTTTATACATTGCATTGTTACACATTGCATGCTTTATTGTGAAGAATGAAGCTCCCGACGTTTTGTGTGACACTAGTTACCCAGTCTCTTAGGGACACACGCAGGAGTAATGACAAACATTACCAGATGTCAGAGACAAACAAAAGACTAACAAAACCCCTCCGCAGAAAGTAAATGCAAAAAGCCCCTCCACTTTACATCTTGTTTTACTTGGCAGATGTCGAAAGGAAGAGAGAGAAAGTGTCTGTCCCAAATGACACTCTATTCCCTAAACAGGTGCACTACTTTGACTAGAGCCCTATAAGCCTTTGTCAAAAGTAGTACATTCTACATGTGCCATTTGGGACGGAGACAAAATTAACTGGATGTTATACATACTGAAAGCATCTTGGAACAACAGGATGCGTTTAACCTCTACAGGATCGATTTCATGCGATTAGCATGAGGTTGTAAGTAAACAAGACATTTCCCCAGGACATAGACATATCTGATATTGGCAGAAAGCTTATATAAGCTTATTTTTGTTAATCTAACTGCACTGTCCAATTTACTGTAGCTATTACAGTGAAATAATACCATGCTATTGTTTGAGGAGAGTGCACAGTTATGAACTTGAAAAGTTATGTCATGTGTGCTCCCTCTCCGTCCTCTAGGTCATCAGGCTACTCGTCTGTCACCATCGTTATGCGTATCAGCGCATTATGACACTCAACTGGACTCCATCTCCTCCTTGATTACCTGCCATATACAGTGCCTTGCGAAAGTATTCGGCCCCTTTGAACTTTGCGACCTTTTGCCACATTTCAGGCTTCAAACATAAAGATATAAACCTGTATTTTTTTGTGAAGAGTCAACAACAAGTGGGACACAATCATGAAGTGTAACGACATTTATTGGATATTTCAAACTTTTTTAACAAATCAAAAACTGAAAAATTGGGCGTGCAAAATTATTCAGCCCCTTTACTTTCAGTGCAGCAAACTCTCTCCAGAAGTTCAGTGAGGATCTCTGAATGATCCAATGTTGACCTAAATGACTAATGATGATAAATACAATCCACCTGTGTGTAATCAAGTCTCCGTATAAATGCACCTGCACTGTGATAGTCTCAGAGGTCCGTTAAAAGCGCAGAGAGCATCATGAAGAACAAGGAACACACCAGGCAGGTCTGAGATACTGTTGTGAAGAAGTTTAAAGCCGGATTTGGATACAAAAAGATTTCCCAAGCTTTAAACATCCCAAGGAGCACTGTGCAAGCGATAATATTGAAATGGAAGGAGTATCAGACCACTGCAAATCTACCAAGACCTGGCCGTCCCTCTAAACTTTCAGCTCATACAAGGAGAAGACTGATCAGAGATGCAGCCAAGAGGCCCATGATCACTCTGGATGAACTGCAGAGATCTACAGCTGAGGTGGGAGACTCTGTCCATAGGACAACAATCAGTCGTATATTGCACAAATCTGGCCTTTATGGTAGAGTGGCAAGAAGAAAGCCATTTCTTAAAGATATCCATAAAAAGTGTCGTTGAAAGTTTGCCACAAGCCACCTGGGAGACACACCAAACATGTGGAAGAAGGTGCTCTGGTCAGATGAAACCAAAATTGAACTTTTTGGCAACAATGCAAAACGTTATGTTTGGCGTAAAAGCAACACAGCTCATCACCCTGAACACCATCCCCACTGTCAAACATGGTGGTGGCAGCATCATGGTTTGGGCCTGCTTTTCTTCAGCAGGGACAGGGAAGATGGATGGAGCCAAATACAGGACCATTCTGGAAGAAAACCTGATGGTGTCTGCAAAAGACCTGAGACTGGGACGGAGATTTGTCTTCCAACAAGACAATGATCCAAAACATAAAGCAAAATCTACAATGGAATGGTTCAAAAATAAACATATCCAGGTGTTAGAATGGCCAAGTCAAAGTCCAGACCTGAATCCAATCGAGAATCTGTGGAAAGAACTGAAAACTGCTGTTCACAAATGCTCTCCATCCAACCTCACTGAGCTCGAGCCTAAGGAGGAATGGGAAAACATTTCAGTCTCTCGATGTTCAAAACTGATAGAGACATACCCCAAGCGACTTACAGCTGTAATCGCAGCAAAAGGTGGCGCTACAAAGTATTAACTTAAGGGGGCTGAATAATTTTGCACGCCCAATTTTTCCGTTTTGATTTGTTAAAAAAGTTTGAAATATCCAATAAATGTCGTTCCACTTCATGATTGTGTCCCACTTGTTCTCGATTCTTCACAAAAAAATACAGTTTTATATCTTTATGTTTGAAGCCTGAAATGTGGCAAAAGGTCGCAAAGTTCAAGGGGGCCGAATACTTTCGCAAAGCACTGTATATGTCACTCCCTTTGGTTCCTTCTCCAGGCGTCATTGTTTTCTTTTTCCGTTTTCATGTCTGTGCATTGTTCGTGTTTCTGGTTTTGTATTATGTTTTGTTTATTGATTAAATCACTCACACCCTGAACTTGCTTCCCTACTCTCAGCGCACATCGTTACAAGTTATTAATAAACCAATTAGGCACATTTTGGCAGTCTCGATACAAACATTTGAACAGAAATACAATGTTTATTGGCTCAGTCTAAAACTTTGCACGTACACTGCTTCTATCTAGTGGACAAAATCAAAATATCTAAATTGCAACTGGGCAGGAATAATACAATATAATGAACAACAAAAAACGAGGAAGATAGTCATATATGTAAGACATTTAGGAAGCATTGAAAGGGGGCCAGCAAACTGTGGCAATATATCCTCCAAACACTGGCTTCAAGAGTATTATCACTTTTATACAACGGGTTACCAACATATTAAAATAATAATTCATATATTTTCATTTAAAAAATGTTAAATGAATTTATTCATACTATTTAATCCTTTCACAAGATAGGGTCCCGACACAAACCGGTCGCTGTTCTATCGGTTCGGTTGCCAGAGACACAACCCAGTCGTTCAGTCTTTTTTTCTGTATCTATGGACGCGACCCAGTCGTTCCTTCTAAATGTTCCATTGCTGGCTGGAAACGTTCTTATCCCTTGCTTGCTAGCTAGCCAACTACGGCTAATGTACAGTCAAGTCAAACAGTACAGCCCGAATAACAACAGTAGATGCATTTGCATTTGTTTAAGAGGTTTTCTAGTGACATTTGTTTGGACACATCCATAACAATTAGCTAATTGAGTTTGAGTTTGAGTTTATTTTTATTTTTACAGGGACAGTGCACATTAATCAACATTTCAGTAAAAGTGCCGGTTTTAGCCAACCGGCTAATTTTCAACCGCAGTCCCTGGGCAGGTTATTAAAAACAATTACAATATAGACAATAGCAACATAGAACAAGCAAGACATAGCATACAGACAGAGCAACATAGGACAAGCAAGACGTAGCATACAGACAGAGCAGCATAAAACAAAAAGCAGCAAGACAAAATTCATAAAAGCAACAAAGTGTTTCCACACCTCACAAGCTACAGACAACAGACAACATGGAGTGGCAACACACAGCTAAGGACCATGTTCACAAATCTGATTGACCTTTAGCCATGTCTTCAAGCATTTTGTGAAAGTGTGATATGTGGTGCAGTTATGTGTGTCTGATGGCAGTGTATTCCAGACATGGGAAGCTCTCACAGAGAATGCAGATTTACTAAAGGTGCTTTTCCTTAGGGGAACTATACAGTCACCTCTCATGGCAGACCTTGTGGATCTGCTGCCATATGTCTGGGTTTTCTGTTTAACAAAAATATTGAGTGGAGGGGGAGCCAGGCCATTGAGGATCTTGAATACAAGACATGCGTCGGTGTATTGCACAAGATTTTCCCAACTCAAGAGCTCATGCTTTCTAAGGATGTGACAATGATGATGGCTATTGGGCTTCCTATCAAGCACTTTGAGAGCCTGTTTGTAGACAGACTGAATAGGTTTTAATGTTGTACAGCAAGCATAGGGCCCAACTAGTCAAGCAGTATGTTAAGTGGGGGAGTATCATAGATTTGAAGTACAGTTTTGCTACCTCTGTAGTCAAACAATTTCGTATAAATCGGAAATTAGCTAGGTTGAATTTGGTTATTTGAATTACCTTTTTCACATGCTTTTTAAAAGAGAGGTTGGAATCAAGTATGATGCCAAGGTACTTAAAATCGGATACCACCTGGAGCTTCTCCCCTGACACATAGACATCTGGCTCAGTAGCATCTGCTGCCCTCTTTGTGAAGAACATGCAAACAGTTTTTTTCACATTGAGATGCAAACACGAGTCACTGAGCCACTTTGTAACCTGTACCATTACAGTAGTGAGTTCTTGTGCAGCTTGTTGTTTGCTCTTTGCATGCACATATATCACTGTATCATCTGCATACATTTGAACTTCAGACCCAGTACAGACAGAAGGCAGATCATTAATGTACAGGCTGAACAGGAGGGGCCCCAGTATTGACCCTTGGGGCACGCCCACATCATAGCTACGAGTGGGCGACAGCTCATTGCTCACTCTGACACACTGAGTTCTGCCTTCAAGGTATGATTTCATCCATCTCAAGGCATCAGGGGAAAAGTTGAACTTGGACAATTTTGTGATGAGAATCTCATGGTTAACAGTATCAAAAGCCTTCCTTAGGTCCAGAAACACAGCCCCAACAGCACCCCCTTTGTCCATCTTGGACTTCACATTTTCCAGAAGAAAGCAGTTGGCCGTTTCTGTGGAGTGTTTCGCTCTGAAGCCAAATGCATGGAGTGTAATGTGAAGGGGCTGTTGTTGAGGTGGGCAATCAGTTGTTCTGCTACACACTTTTCAACAACCTTTGACACCACAGGTAATATACTAATGGGCCTGTAGTTACTCACGTTAGCAGGGTCTCCTGATTTAAAGATGGCCGTTATTATGGCCGACTTCCATACCCTTGGAAACACACCGAGACCAATAGATGTGTTGGTGACCTTAGTAATGGGGCCAATGAGTGACTCTTTGTAGTTTTTAAGAAAGGTAGAGTCCATCCCAAACACATCTTTGGCTTTAGAGTTCTTTAGTGAGCTAATCACCTTGTTCACCTTTGACTCAGAAACCTCCCTTATGATGAAGACAGGTTGAGTGTCATTCACTAGCACTGAGCCCAAGAAACAAGTGGAGGGGTTCTGTGTCAGTACCCTGACAGAGTCAATAAAGTAGGAATTGAAGGCTATTGCTATTTCGACTGCATCCTGTGTTAGATTGTTATTCACCATGATTTCTAGTCTTTCTGCAGTGTTACTATGGTCTTTCCCTGTTAACTTTTTTAGATTCTCCCATATCAATTTAGAATTTCCCTTTGCTTCACCAATTATGTTAATAAAAAAGTTTGCCTTGGCCTGTCTGATTTCTTTCATCACCTTATTTCTCAACATGGTAAACCTACGTCTGTCATGCTCTAATTTAGATTTTAGGGCTATTTTTAGAGCATAATCTCGTTCTTTCATCAATTTCCAGATTTCTCCATTTAGCCAAGGAAGAGTGCTCTTTTGGCCAGGTTTGGATTTGATTTTCTTTAGGAAGCCATTTATTGTAGTCTGGAATGTGGATAGAAAAACCTGACTATCAGCTTCCACGTCTGTATAGGACAAGAGATCATTCCAGTTTATTCCCTTAATTGCTTTTTCAAAATTATTTAATTCACTCTTAGGTATTCTGAGTTGATCCGGCTTTCTAACAGTAGAGAGGTTAAACCTGCTCTTAGACAGCTTTCTGGCTATAAGTGTCAGATTATGATCAGACAGCCCAGTAACCATATTGAATGATTTAGTCACTCTCTCTGGTTTATTACTGAACACCAAATCAATCTGTGTTTTAGAGCAACAAGTCACCCTGGTTGGCCCTTTAACTAGCTGTGTAAGGTCAAAGGTATTAGTGATCCGTTTGAGGGTTTTCCTACAACACTTGTCTTCATAATTAATGTTAAAATCTCCCATTAAGATGACCACATTCCCTAAGCATGGTATTAAACTGATCAAAAAACACACTTTTGGTGGAAGGTGGCCTATACATTCCAATGAGGGTAAAAGACATTTGGGGAGACAGTGTAACGTTCAGGCCGATACATTCTAGTTCATTATCACATGACCACTCAATTTGTTTACATCGGATATGTTCTTTAATGTAAATCATCACACCCCCTCCTCTTCCCTCAATCCTGTCTCTCCTGAAAACATTGTAGCCAGGCACAACCAAAGCAGCACATGGAGAGTGTTTATGAAGCCATGTCTCTGAGAGGCAGAGAAAGTCAAGGTTGGAGTCTGTGAGTAGATGTTGAATTTGATCACTTTTTGGAATGACACTACGAATGTTCAAGTGGTAGTAGTCCCTTGGGCTTAGCTCGTGGGTCCCAGATGACTCGAGAGTGATTGACACATTGAAAAAAGTTACATTTTCTGTGTTTTCTGACGGCTGGGTTTAGGCCGTTTTGTTTCGTTTTGATTAGGGGCAGTTCGGTAGCGCAATTAACAATCCCTCCCGCCTGCACTGGATGCAGGGAACTAATTAAAATAGCTTGCGTACCAGAAGCAGAGTAAGGGATCGCATATAGCGACTCTGGTATGTTTGAAGAGTCAAAATCTATCCTGGAACCGGGTGAGTCGAGAGAAACCATAGGACCATAGCACTCACCCAACTCCACTGCGGCGACGACCAGTGGACGAGGCCATCCACCGCTCTCCACTCCGGTGCGTATCACTGGCTCGGTGATATTGGGCCCAGGATTGAGTTGTACATCCCCGGAGAGCAGTAGGGTAGCGAACAGGTAGTTTAACAGTTTCCGATAAATGTTGGACTTGTGTTTGTTACGCCTAAGCGGTTCAGTAGAATAAGGAGCGAGGTAGACTTGGCCATTATTCAGAACATTATGGTATGCTGTGTACTGTCCGCTCCCGTGGAACGGTGAACCAATGTGTTTGGTGTTGATATTCTCCGGTAGTAGACTGATTGTGTCATCCCAGCAAGGACGCACTGAGATTATCACTAGAGCAGCTACATAACTGACAATCATGGCAGAGTACTGGAGATAAAACACATAATTGCGCTTTAACTCTTTGCATGAGTGACTTAGCTGGGATCGGCGTACACCTGATGGTTGAGATAAAATTACAGCATTCGAATGAGAAGCAGCACCTGCCGCACCACCCTGTCTTCCGTCCGCCATTTTGTTGGTCCGTCTTGGAATCATGAGATGAGTATGTAAACAAAGTGTGGCACAATTTCATCTGGCATAGAAAATGTGCTCTCTTGTTGGGACACTGTTGTTCAGAGGAACTAGCCAACAACACAGCTAACACAATCACTTCAAACTCAAGCTGGAAAGACTGCAAACTAGCTGCACTTTGTTTCATTTGACCTTTCTTCAATTGACATTTCTTTGTATATATCCTTAAAAATGATGCCAGCTGATTCTTGAATTCGACTGGCTGAGAAACGTTGCCTGACTGTCTCTCTCGTTCCAACTCTCGACACGCTCGCTACTATGGGACAGCTGAAGATCGAATTTGAATATTGAAACAATGTTGCAAATGTCAAGACAGACAGACAACAAGGTTTATACAAACCTCTGCAGTTGAAAACTAAATGTCAGTCTAAAAGAAATGTGAGATAATGTCTGCTTTTTATAGTGGATATCAAGTTTAGAAATTGCCTGGCTGGGCTGATGAGACAGTGGATTGCAGTCAGATGGAACAGAGTAAATAGGCATTTTAACGTCATAGATTTAGCCGGTGGTAACTTGTGGAATCGACACCTGCTGGAAAGCGCTTTTAACCAATCCGCATTCAGGATTAGAACCACCCATTGTATAATTGTATAGTGGACAATAATAACGATGATGATGATGAAGATGATAAGGACTGGATGAGGAGGAGGAAGAGAAAGGAGCCCTGGTGTGGTATATGCATTAGAATCCTTTGCTCCACACATCATGGGGGCCTGACATTAAGGAGGATGACAAAGAAAGAGTCCATGTGGACTGATGAAGAAGAGGGTGAGGAAGTGGAAGAGAGCCCTGGTGTCTGGTGTGAGACAAGCATTAGCTGCCAGCCTGTAGCTCTGCACAGCAGGGGGCCTGACATTAACGAGAATGATGACGAAGATGACGAAGAAGGAGCCCAAGTGTCTCTGGTGTCAGACTTGCATTAGCAGCTCTGCACCACAGGGGGCGTGACATTAACACTGCCGGACAAATGTGAAAGAGCCCTGTCTGAGGTGTGACGAGTGTCTCTCACAGGAGATTAACATTTTAGAGTCCCCGCTTCCCTCCCGCCCGCCTCACAACCCCAACGCTCCAGAATCCCACAGGAAAAACAAAAACGTTTCTCCAATGGATAAAAAGCTTTGACCTTTTATCAGCTGCAGGAAAAGCATTAGCCGCCTCATAATCCAATTTATAGCACCATGCAAAGGATGGGTCTGCATGGCGGATTGAGAGGGAAAGGAGCAGAGAAAAACACCTTGGTGAAGTAAGTGTTTCTGCCTCTGCAATTGATGCTCTGTGGGCTCTCTCTCTCTCGCTGTGCTTTCTCTGTGCATGTCTCGCTGAAGCTGCAGACGTCTTCAAAAGCTTTCTACCACGAAAGCCCACCACATATCACTTTACACTAGCCCTGTCTCTCTGTTCCTCTCCTCCTCTCTGCATTTCTCACCCCGTCTTTAAAGGGCTTAGAAACTGTGGCTCGTAATAGGAGCAGCAGTCAATCAAATCAGTGCGTTGAAAACTTTAGTCTGACAGCATTGTCAAAAAACCTGTCATTTTCCCAGGCCCACTAACATGCGTATATTATAAGCCTCATGTCTGACTTAGTCTAGCTTTACTGTTAAACTGACCTTCCAATCCGGGCACAATTAAGACCATGGTCCTTTTAAAGATAAGGGATAGAGTTTACACACACACATACACACAAATACTGTCTTTAAACATTTGGAACCATATAATTTCCTGATCTCAGGCCATCTAAAACAAATAGTAGAGTACTTATGGGTCTTGGACGGGAGGCCTGAAACGCTGCGTTGTGGTTCACACTGACAAACTCTTGTTGTATGTCTGCCAAGCTACCCTGTCCAACCCTCCCCGAACTACAGAGTAATTGGTATTATTTTGAGAGTGAGAGTGGGGAGACATCTGGTGATTATCATATGACCTCTGCTGCAGTGTGGATATACAACAGAACAGTGTTACTATGAATAAGGAGAATATTGCGAAAGTATTCGGCCCCCTTGAACTTTGCGACCTTTTGCCACATTTCAGGCTTCAAACATAAAGATATAAAACTGTATTTTTTTGTGAAGAATCAACAACAAGTGGGACACAATCATGAAGTGGAACGACATTTATTGGATATTTCAAACTTTTTTAACAAATCAAAAACTGAAAAATTGGGCGTGCAAATTATTCAGCCCCTTTACTTTCAGTGCAGCAAACTCTCTCCAGAAGTTCAGTGAGGATCTCTGAATGATCCAATGTTGACCTAAATGACTAATGATGATAAATACAATCCACCTGTGTGTAATCAAGTCTCCGTATGAATGCACCTGCACTGTGATAGTCTCAGAGGTCCGTTAAAAGCGCAGAGAGCATCATGAAGAACAAGGAACACGCCAGGCAGGTCCGAGATACTGTTGTGAAGAAGTTTAAAGCCGGATTTGGATACACAAAGATTTCCCAAGCTTTAAACATCCCAAGGAGCACTGTGCAAGCGATAATATTTAAATGGAAGGAGTATCAGACCACTGCAAATCTACCAAGACCTGGCCGTCCCTCTAAACTTTCAGCTCATACAAGGAGAAGACTGATCAGAGATGCAGCCAAGAGGCCCATGATCACTCTGGATGAACTGCAGAGATCTACAGCTGAGGTGGGAGACTCTGTCCATAGGACAACAATCAGTCGTATATTGCACAAATCTGGCCTTTATGGAAGAGTGGCAAGAAGAAAGCCATTTCTTAAAGATATCCATAAAAAGTGTTGTTTAAAGTTTGCCACAAGCCACCTGGGAGACCCACCAAACATGTGGAAGAAGGTGCTCTGGTCAGATGAAACCAAAATTGAACTTTTTGGCAACAATGCAAAACGTTATGTTTGGTGTAAAAGCAACACAGCTCATCACCCTGAACACAACATCCCCACTGTCAAACATGGTGGTGGCAGCATCATGGTTTGGGCCTGCTTTTCTTCAGCAGGGACAGGGAAGATGGTTAAAATTGATGGGAAGATGGATGGAGCCAAATACAGGACCATTCTGGAAGAAAACCTGATGGAGTCTGCAAAAGACCTGACACTGGGACGGAGATTTGTCTTCCAACAAGACAATGATCCAAAACATAAAGCAAAATCTACAATGGAATGGTTCAAAAATAAACATATCCAGGTGTTAGAATGGCCAAGTCAAAGTCCAGACCTGAATCCAATCGAGAATCTGTGGAAAGAACTGAAAACTGCTGTTCACAAATGCTCTCCATCCAACCTCACTGAGCTCGAGCTGTTTTGCAAGGAGGAATGGGAAAAAAAAAACTGATAGAGACATACCCCAAGCGACTTACAGCTGTAATCGCAGCAAAAGGTGGCGCTACAAAGTATTAAGTTAAGGGGGCTGAATAATATTTTTCAGTTTTTGATTTGTTAAAAAAGTTTGAAATATCCAATAAATGTCGTTCCACTTCATGATTGTGTCCCACTTGTTGTTGATTCTTCACAAAAAAATACAGTTTTATATCTTTATGTTTGAAGCCTGAAATGTGGCAAAAGGTCGCAAAGTTCAAGGGGGCCGAATACTTTCGCAAGGCACTGTAGTTCAGTGTTAGGGGTGCAACAGTATGTCATTGCGCTCTGTATCCAGCATGCTAAATGATTATCAAATGAAAATACTTAATATGGCACTGACCAGATATGCAGAGAAATATGACCTAATTTCACTCTCTCCAGGTTTAGAGGGTCTCTTTCCAAGACTGTACCAGAAATGTATGTGTTTGCTTCGTAGACCATGTATTATCAAGGCATTCATTTGTATTCAGTCCTCCATGATGGGATCAAGTCTTGTTCACCCACTGCTGGTTGGTCAGACGAAAAAGAGCAAACAGCTGGATAAATATCCTCTGCATGCATCTGTGTTTGAGTGTGTGCTTGCATGTGCACATGCATGCATGTCTATCAGAACATCCGGTGATAATTCACTATATATACAAAAGTAAGTGGACACCCCTTCAAATTAGTGGCTATTTCAGCTACACCCGTCGCTGACAGGTGTATAAAATCGAGCACACAGTCATGCAATCTCCATAGACAGACAATGTCAGGACAACGGCCTGTACTGAAGAGCTCAGTGACTTTCAAAGTGGCGTTGTCACCTTTCCATCTAGAGAATACATCGACCTCACTAAAAGTGGCAGTAATAAAGTCTCTCTTGAAAAAGCCAAACCTTGATCCAGAAATATAAAAAACTATCGGCCTATATCGAATCTTCCATTCCTCTCAAAAATTTTAGAAAAGGCTGTTGCGCAGTAACTTACTGCCTTCCTGAAGACAAACAATGTATACAAAATGCTTCAGTCTGGTTTTAGACCCCATCATTTCACTGAGACGGCACTTGTGAAGGTGGTAAATGACATTTTAATGGCATCGGACCGAGGCTCTGCATCTGTCCTCGTGCTCCTAGACCTTAGCGCTGCTTTTGATACCATCGATCACCACATTCTTTTGGAGAGATTGGAAACCCAAATTGGTCTACACGGACAAGTTCTGGTCTGGTTTAGATCTTATCTGTCGGAAAGATATCAGTTTGTCTCTGTGAATGGTTTGTCCTCTGACAAATCAACTGTACATTTCGGTGTTCCTCAAGGTTCCGTTTTAGGACCAATATGGTTTTCACTATATATTTTACCTCTTGGAGGTGTTATTCGAAAACATAATGTTAACTTTCACTGCTATGCGGATGACACACAGCTGTACATTTCAATGAAACATGGTGAAGCCCCAAATTGCCTTTGCTAGAAGCATGTGTTTCAGACATTGTCACGAATCCCGCTTCCTGAGTCTGTGTTTGCCTGTGTTTCTGTCCTGGAGTGTGTTTCCGGTGTCCTGGATTGTCACATTGTCTGGTTGCCGGGCGAATTAGCTTGTTGGGAGATCGATGTTCACCCGCACCTGTATCCCATCAGTAATCTGCACACCTGTCCTGATCATCACCTCTCCCCTTCAAAAGCTCTGACCTGACATCCATTCCCTGCCGGATCGTTAGCCATGAACAGTATGTTGTGCCATAGTATCAGCCTCAAGTTGGATAGAATTTATTTTGTTGTTTTTTACGTATTGCTTGCCTTAAACTTACCTCCGTTTGTTCTGTCTTCAGTTACTCACCCGGATCATTTACCCCATTCCCGCCTGGTCGTCGGAGGATTCCGCTACCCCATTGGATCCACCTATTTACTCCCATCAACTCACCACTGCTGCCCGCTACGCCACCTGGATATATCTACCCATTCACATTCACTTGTAAATAAATACTCACCTTCTTCCTACTCTCCTTGTCCTGTTCTGCTTCTGGGTTCGATTTTGAAAGAACGTGACAGACATAGGGAAGTGGATGGCTGCAAACGTTCTACTTTTAAACTCGGACAAAACAGAGATGCTTGTTCTAGGTCCCAAGAAACAAAGAGATCTACTGTTGAATCTGACAATTAATCTTAATGGTTGTAGTCGTCTCAAATAAAACTGTGAAGGACCTCGGCGTTACTCTGGACCCTGATCTCTCTTTTGAAGAACATATCAAGACCATTTCAAGGACAGCTTTTTTCCATCTACGTAACATTGCAAAAATCAGAAACTTTCTGTCCAAAAATGATGCAGAAAAATGTATCCATGCTTTTGTCACTTCTAGGTTAGACTACTGCAATGCTCTACTTTCTGGCTACCCGGATAAAGCACTAAATAAACTTCAGTTGGTGCTAAATACGGCTGCTAGAGTCCTGACTAGAACCAAAAAAATGGATCATATTACTCCAGTGCTAGCCTCTCTACACTGGCTTCCTGTCAAAGCAAGGGCTGATTTCAAGGTTTTACTGCTAACCTACAAAGCATTACATGGGCTTGCTCCTACCTATCTCTCTGATTTGGTCCTGCCGTACATACCTACACGTACACTACGGTCACAAGACGCAGGCGTCCTAATTGTCCCTAGAATATCTAAGCAAACAGCTGGAGGCAGGGCTTTCTCCTATAGAGCTCCATTTTTATGGAACGGTCTGCCTACCCATGTCAGAGACGCAAACTCGGTCTCAACCTTTAAGTCTTTACTGAAGACTCATCTCTTCAGTGGGTCATATGATTGAGTGTAGTCTGGCCCAGGAGTGGGAAGGTGAACGGAAAGGCTCTGGAGCAACGAACCGCCCTTGCTGTCTCTGCCTGGCCGGTTCCCATCTTTCCACTGGGATTCTCTGCCTCTACCCTATTACAGGGGCTGAGTCACTGGCTTACTGGGGCTCTCTCATGCCGTCCTGGAAGGGGTACGTCACCTGAGTGGGTTGATTCACTGATGTGGTCTTCCTGTCTGGGTTGGCGCCCCCCCTTGGGTTGTGCCATGGCGGAGATCTTTGTGGGCTATACTCGGCCCTGTCTCAGGATGGTAAGTTGGTGGTCGAAGATATCCCTCTAGTGGTGTGGGGGCTGTGCTTTGGCAAAGTGGGTGGGGTTATATCCTTCCTGTTTGGCCCTGTCCGGGGGTGTCCTCGGATGGGTCCACAGTGTCTCCTGACCCCTCCTGTCTCAGCCTCCAGTATTTATGCTGCAGTAGTTTATGTGTCGGGGGGCTTGGGTCAGTTTGTTATATCTGGAGTACTTCTCCTGTCCTATTCGGTGTCCTGTGTGAATCTAAGTGTGCGTTCTCTAGTTCTCTCCTTCTCTCTTTCTTTCTCTCTCTCGGAGGACCTGAGCCCTAGGACCATGCCCCAGGATTACCTGACATGATGACTCCTTGCTGTCCCCAGTCCACCTGGCCGTGCTGCTGCTCCAGTTTCAACTGTTCTGCCTTCTTATTATTCGAACATGCTGGTCATTTATGAACATTTGAACATCTTGGCCATGTTCTGTTATAATCTCCACCCGGCACAGCCAGAAGAGTACTGGCCACCCCACATAGCCTGGTTCCTCTCTATGTTTCTTCCTAGGTTTTGGCCTTTCTAGGGAGTTTTTCCTAGCCACCGTGCTTCTACACCTGCATTGCTTGCTGTTTGGGGATTTAGGCTGGGTTTCTGTACAGCACTTTGAGATATCAGCTGATGTACGAAGGGCTATATAAAAACATTTGATTTGATTTGATCAAATGTCTACCCTGCTAGGGCTGCCCCGGTCAACTGTAAGTGCTGTTATTGTGAAATGGAAACGTCTAGGAGCAACAACGGTTCAGCCGCGAAGTGGTAGGCCACACAAGCTTACAGAACGTGACCGTTGAGTGCTGAAGCGCGTAGCGCGTAAAAATCATCTGTCCTTGGTTGAAACACTCACTACCGAGTTCCAAACTGCCTGTGCTAGCAACATCAGCACAAGAAATGTTCGCCAGGAGCTTCATGAAATGGGTTTACATGGCCAAGCAGCCGCACACAAGCAAAAGATCACCATGTGCAATGTCAAGCGTCGGCTGGAGTGTTGTAAAGCTCTCCACCATTGGACTCTGGAGCAGTGCAAACTCGTTCTCTGGAGTGATGAATCAGGCTTCACCATCTGGCAGTCTGAGGGACGAATCTGTTTATCAAGGTTCGGGCTAGGCCACTTAATTCCAGTGAAAGGAAATCTTAACGCTACATCATACATTGACATTCTAGATGATTCTGTGCTTCCAAATTTGTGGAACAGTTTGGGGAAAGGCCCTTTCCTGTTTCAGCATGACAATGCCCCCGTGCACAAAGCGAGGTCCATGCAGAAATGGTTTGTCCAGATCAGTGTGGAATAACTTGACTGGCCTGCACAGAGCCATGACCTCAACCCCATCGAACACCTTTGGGATGAATTGGAACGCCGACTGCAAGCCAGGCCTATTCGCCCAACATCAGTGCCTGACCTCACTAATGCTCTTGTGACTGATTGGAAACAAGTCCCCGCAGCAATGTTCCAACATCTAGTGGAAAGCATTCCCAGAACAATGGAGGCTGTTATAACAGGGACCAACTCCAATATTAATGCCAATGATTTTTTTACGAGATGTTCGACTAGCAGGTGTCCACATACTTTTGATCATGTAGTGTATCTATTTTTGTTGAATATCAAAGCTTTTTATTTATTCATGCCCTCAACATTAAATCTGCAACACGGTGTCTCTTTTGATCTAAGCGTAACACTTTATATTAAGGTCCCTTAATAAACCAAATGTTTCATCCAGTATGTCTCTGC
Organism: Oncorhynchus kisutch; assembly: GCF_002021735.2. Taxonomy (NCBI): domain Eukaryota; kingdom Metazoa; phylum Chordata; class Actinopteri; order Salmoniformes; family Salmonidae; genus Oncorhynchus; species Oncorhynchus kisutch. The sequence continues at coordinate 50,786,614 of NC_034184.2, read as the reverse complement.
ATGGTATCCATGTCTCTGCACAAATGGTATCCATGAGTTCATCTGACTCAAGTAGGTAAAGGGCTTCATTACTTATACCTAAGTAGATGATTAATATAGACTGTAGCACTATTTATACTTTATAAACGTTCGTAAATGACTTGATACTCCCCAAAAGCTGGCCACTTTAGTAAATAGTAAATGATGCTAAGACGTCTAAAAATAGGGAGGCGGGGAATACGTATGATAGGCACTGTATATATGATATATGATTCTGACAAGACATGACTTCACACCAATGTCCCTAGTTGAGGTCCTTGGTTGCGGTCGAAGCTAACTTAGCTGTCCTGTTGTAACTTTACTGGTAGCTGGCGTGTACATAGCCACTGTAACATGTTGTGGCTAGCAATGTTACAGGGATAGCTACACGTATCTAAACTTGCCAGGATGGGACAGGCTGGATGATGCTAAAGCTACCCATTGGAATGGGCTGCATTGGCATAAGCTAGCCTAGCATGCTGACGAAAAGGCAGTTTAATGAAAAATTAGCAGTGTTTCAATCTTCTCGATTTCACAGCTGGGTAATGGGATAGTTAGGAGTACAGCAACACCACCTATCCCTGAATTGAGGGAGTGAAAACATATTGGCATAGGACCGTTCCATCTTGAACTTTTGGCTAACTAAGCACAGTAACATAATAAAACTTAAAATATGATATTCTGTTTTTTTTAAATACATTTTCTTCATATCATAAGACCTGCCTAAATGAAAAAAAGATATATTCATTTCACTGTTAAAATGTACATGTGCAAAGGGTATCTATTTGTATTTGTCAAGGACCGGCTATTCTAGTGTTGAATGGAAATATACCACATACAGTATGCTTTTGGTTTAAGTGCAAGTTGTAATTCATCAGGCCTTTGTTAATTAATGGATGCAGTTATGAAGCTTATGAAATATTTAACTGAAATTCTATCAAGTATTTATACCATTGGCAGATGATGTTTAACATATGCTACAGCAATTGTGTCATTTAGGTCATGTACACAGTCATACAGTACGTGGTATAGAAAAGTACAACCTTAGGTTAGCTTTATCTCTGCAGATGATCTGCTCAAAATCAATGGTGGTATCCGTAACTTGTTATTATGTCTCCAGAAAAAAATAGATTCAAATAAAGGTCCTATCTATCAAATTACTATAGGCAGAATTAGGTGGTTAAAGGTCAAAATGACCCCAAGGGAAAATGACCACAACAGAAGTGTGCAACTGCATCCAAACTAAAGTTAAATGCCTAGTCGCCCTTGTTATTCATTCTGAAATGGGACTGACAGCACAGAAGCAGTTCCTCTCCCTGGACAAACCGTATCCACTTCCTGACATGTGACCTTCAAACAGGATCAGTTCAGTCTCCCTGGTATGTCTTCAAAGACGTCAATATTATCTTGGTTAAATTCTGCGAGGGGAATGTTTTTCTAACCTGCATTCGAAATTGCAACTCAAAACTTATTTCAAACTATTTTTCCCACTTTGTATTAAAATATAACAGTGAAATCCATTTTGAATTTGTATTTGTGTCTATGAAAGTTCCATTGACTAATTTGGAAATGGAAATGACTGTTTATCTTTGTTTTGGCAAGGAAAATAATGGCCATATTCAATCTGAATGGATTTCAAGCTGCATTGCTGGAGTCTATTAAAACCTGAGCCTTTGAGCTGAGTAAAAATGAAAAAATATTATTAATCTGGCAGGCACCCAGACAAATATTACAGACATTTCACTGAGGATGGCAAAGACAAGCTATGCAAAATACAAAAACTCCACGTTTAAACCTTTTTAGGGCTAGGCATCGACAACTTCCGGTAAAATTGGAGGGCTCTCAATTCAAATAAAAAATCATAAAAATGATGGTTATTAAACATTTAGGTACATACAAGTGTCTTATATCGGTTAAAAGCTTAAAGTTTTGTTCATCTAACTGCACTGTCTGATTTACAATAAGCTTTACAGCAAAAGTATGCCATGCAATTGTTTGAGCACGGCACTACACATCAACATATTTTTCAACCAGCACAGGCTTCATAAAATCACAAATAGTGATTAAATATTCACTTACTTTTTGAAAATCTTCCTCTGATTTGCAATCCAAAGGGTCCCAGCTACAACATACATGGTCGTTTTGTTAGATAAAATGGTGCCATCGATTTGAGTAATTCACTCGTTCAACATGTAGAGAAAGGAATCCAAATGCTACATCTAAATGTTAAAATGTTAAAATAAGTCAAAATATGTTTCTATTAAATCCTCAGGTACCCTAAAATGTAATTACACTATAATATTTCATACGGAAAGAAGTATGTTCAGTAGAAAAGCTAACTAAGCAGGTGCGTGCGCACAGACTGATTTCCAACTCTGACTCCCAGTACCAAAACTCAAAACTCTTCTTCGTTTGGGAAGAAACAAAGACTGTTGACATCTAGTGGAAGCTATAGGTATTGCAATCTGGGAGCTGGAATTGCATATGACCCATAGCTTTCCATTGTAAGAGCATGGGCTCTCCAAAATATTTTTTTTTCCAGTTGGTTTTACTTTGAATTTTCTCCTACAATATCAATTGTGTTATAGTCTCAAACAATATTTTAACATTTCTACAAACCTCAAAGTGTTTTCTATCCAATGGTACCAATTATATGCATATCCTGGCTTCTGGGCCTGAGTAACAGTCAGTTTACTTTGGGTATGTCAGTCATACGGGAAGTGGAGGAAAATACACCCTAGCCTGAAGAAGTGGTATTTATTTTTACTTACTTATTTAGCAATAATTCCAACGCAGACACCCAGTCTCCATACTGTAAATAATGTATGTTTCAGATTTAATCTCATAATAATAAAATAAGCCTATATGCAGGTGATTTTCCTTATTAAAGATAACCCTGTGAAACAAGAGGCCCCAAATAAGAGGTCCACTTAATAAGAAAGTCTCAGTCTTAACTCCAGAGAAATCTACCGTCTTGCTAGCAAATACCTGTGCTAATTTATTCATGCTCTTATCCAAGACACACACACACACACACACACATACACAGTACTTCCAAGCAGCGAAGTCAAGATTTGGAAAACGTCTGAGTAATAACAAGCAGCCATTTAGCTAATGTACTGGAGAAATTTATTTTCAGAATTGTATATGAGAGAGAGAGAGATAGGTAATCATGCATCTGCTCACACTTACTTCCCTCATGTGGCAAGAATTTGACAAACTCTTGTTTTGTCTGACTGAGAATTTGCAATAAGCTAAAACATTTCTATAAATAGATCTAATTGTCTGTAGGGAGAAGGGATTGGGATAATCACCAGGAGAAACTCAAGCAGTCTGGTAATTACACATCATCACAGGAAGATTAGACAATATTCAGCAATGGCAGTTTGATCCAAAAATGTCATATTGTATTGTCAAAGCCAACGCCTTTCAGTGAATACCATCATCAAGAAACAAGAAACAAGTATCAGTGACCATGTCTTTACAATTTATTGAGACAAAAAAACTATGAGGTTCATACATGTAGATTGGTTTTCCAGCCAACCATAAGTCTTATCAAAAGGTCCTAGTCAGTCTCAGTGCTGTTTCACTTGCCACTATGAGACAACACTATCCTCAGGAAACATACGCTACAATCTACCCACACCGACCTTCACTTCAGACAAATGGACTGATGGCCTTTCCTAAGACCAGGAAGTTTTGGCACATGGATTTAGCCGGATATTGGATGGGTGGATAACCTTGTCGTATCTACTGGGCTGTCATAATATGGCAGCAGGAAATAGTTTCTCAGTGGTAGCCTATACACAGACTCATGCACACACACGCTCACGCGCTCACCCACACACACACACACACACACGTGTCTCTTGTGATGGATGCGGTTCACAGCAACACATGAAAACTGCGTCAGAGTTTAGAACTACCATTCCCCCCCCTTTGTTCCATGCTGGCTGAAGACCTAGCTAGTCAATAACTAGCTAACACCAGAAACAGATGAATGGGAGGACATATAAGTATCTTTGCCATGGATAAATAGTGTAAACCTTTAGTTATATTTGCCGACACCCAACAGTCAGGTTTTGCCACCAGTAGAGTAGCTATCTAACTATGTACAGTAACAATGACAAGCTTGAACACACCTACTCATTCAAGGGTTTCTCGTTATTTTTAGACATCCTAACTATGAAATAATAACCCGGAATGGATATCAATTAACCGGTGTGCCTTGTTAAAAGTGCATTTCTGGAATTTATTTTCTTCTTAATGTGTTTGAGCCAATCAATTGTGTGGTGACAAGGTAGGGGTGGTATACAGAAGATAGCCCTATTTGGTAAAATACCAATTCCATATTATGTCCAGAACAGCTCAAATAAGCAAAGAGAAATGACAGTCCATCATTGCTTTAAGACATAAAGGTCAGTCAATCTTGAAAATTTCCCAAACTTTGAAAGTTTCTTCAAGTGCAGTCGCAAAAACCATCAAGCGCTATGATGAAACTGGCTCTGGTGAGGACCACCACAGGAAAGAAGACCCAGAGTTACTTCTGCTGAAGAGGAAAAGTTTGTTAGAGTTAACTGCACATCAGATTGCAGCCCAAATAAATTCTTCACAGAGTTCAGGTAACAGACACATCTTAACATCAACTGTTCAGAGGAGACTGCATGAATCAGGCCTTCATGGTCGAATTGCTGCAAAGAAACCACTACTAAAAGACACCAATAAGAAGAAGAGACTGGCTTGGGCCAAGAAACACGAGCATTGGACATTAGACCGGTGGAAATCTGTCCTTTGGTCTGATGAGTCCAAATGTGAGATTTTTGGTTCTAACCGCTGTGTCTGTGTGAGACACCGAGAAGGTGAACGTATGATCTCTGCATGTGTGCTTCCCACCATGAAGCATGGAGGAGAAGGTGTGATGACACTGTCTGTGATTTATTTAGAATTCAAGGCACACCAGCATTCTGCAGCGATACGCCATCCCATCTGGTTTGCTCTTAGTGGAACTATAACTTGTTTTTCAACAGGACAATGACCCAACACATCTCTAGGCTGTGTAAGGGCTATTTGACCAAGAAGGAGAGAGAATGAGTGCTGCATCAGATGACATGGCCTCCACAATCATGCAACCTTATCTAATTGAGATGGTTTGGGATGAGTTGGACCGCAGAGTAAAGGAAAAGCAGCCAACAAGTGCTCAGCATATGTGGGAACTCCTTCAACTGTTGGAAAAGCATTCCAGGTGAGCTTGTTGAGAGAATTCTAAGAGTGTGCAAAGCTGTCATCAAGGAAAATGGTGGCTACTTTGAAGAATCAAAAACCTATTTTGATTTGTTTAACCCTTTTTTGGTAACAACATGATTCCATATGTGTTATTTCATAGTTTTGAAGTCTTCACTATTATTGAACAATGTAAAAATAGTACAAATAAAGTTAAACCCTTGAATGAGTGATAAACCACTCCCCTCCGAAAACATGCCTTCTCCGATGATGGTTACGTGGCGGTACTTATTTAAATTAGGTAAGAGAATATCATGCTACCATTGGTGTATTAAAATTAGGGTTAGGGTCACCCTATCGCTTTAATAATCCCGCCACCTGAATCCAAGTGTTTGACATGGGGGACGGGACCAGTAAGTTTATGATCAAACTTCACCAATGTAGAAGCAACAGTCATTTTTCATACTTTTGTCATCAAATTTTCATCTGGTTTCATCCAAATATCATCCAATTTCATGAAAAACATGATTTTGAAAACATTAAATGAACTGCTATTCATTTGGGGTGGAGATTTTTTTAAAGTGTATCTCTACAGATATGCCATATTCTGATCTTGACTTATCTTCCCTCATAATCTCACAACCTTTACCTGCAATGAAATGATGAATAAGGTCAAGCAACCTGTCGGTTTCAAGGGGAACAACATCTACGTTTTAGAACTTTTGTTCCCTTGCTTTGCCATGAAGTACTTTATGACAAATTTGTGACAAATATTTTTCTTCCTTCCTTTTCTTCCCATCATAAGCTCATGAGGAACTGGAACAATTAGGAACAGAACAGTATTTTTGACAAACAAAAACATCTGAACATTGGGTGTTTTAACAGATCATCGGCAATGTATTAGTAATACAATTCCTGTGTCCCAAATAGCACCCTATTTCCTATATAGTGCAAAACAACAAAAATCAAGAGTCAAAAATGTATTTTTTGTTAGTTTATTTGCGTTTTTAAAATTTATTTTTTAAACTTATTTTGTACACAATGTTACCGATCCGTATCTTATGACTGCAAATAACTTCTGGACATTAGGACTGCGATTACTCACCACGGACTGACAGAATCCTTTTTTTCCTTTAACGAGTCTGACGAGCCCAATGCGAATGATATACTGCTTTCTCGGGAACAGGCCCATTGTAGAATAAAATCAATGACCAACGCGCAAGAATAAACTACCTAAGGGGATATTCAAAACTGTAATATCTAATGCTTCACAGAGTCGTGGTTGAACGACGAAACTATCGACATACAGCTAGCTGGTCGTACGCTGTACCGGCAGGATAGAACAGCAGCATCTGGTAAGACAAGGGACTATGTGTTTTTGTAAATAACAGCTGGTGCATGATATCTAAGGAAGTCTTGAGCTATTGCTCGCCTGAGGTAGAGATCTCATGATAAGCTGTAGACCACACCATCTACCTAGAGAGTTTATCTGTATTTTTCGTAGCTGTTTTACATACCACCAAAGTCAGAGGCTGGCACTAAGGCAGCATTGAATGAGCTGTATTCCGCCATAAGCAAACAAGAAAATGCTCACCCGGAGGTGGTGCTCCGAGTTGTCGGGGACTTTAATGCAGGGAAACTTAAATCGTTTTACAAAATTTCTATCAGCATATTTAATGTGCACCCAGAGGGAAAAAAATACTCAGGACCACCTTTACTCCACACACAGCGACGCATAAAAATCTCTCCCTCGCCCTCTATTTGGAAAATCTGACCATAATTCTCTCCTCCTGATTCTTGCTTACAATCAAACATGTAATCAGGAAGCATCAGTGACTAGATCAATAAAAAAGTGGTCAGATGAAGCAGATGCTAAGCTACTGCACTGTTTTGCTAGCACAGGCTGAAATATGTTCCAGGATTCCTCCAATGGCATTAAGGAGTACGGCACATCAGTCACTGGCTTCATCAATAAGTGCATCGATGACATCGTCCCCAAATTGGCCGTACGCATGCACATATATACCCCTACCAGAAGCCATGGATTACAGGCAACATCTGCACTGAACTAAAGTCTAGAGCAGCCACTTTCAAGGAGCGGGACTCTAACCTAGAAGCTTATAAGAAATCCAGCTTTGCCCTCCAACTAACCATCAAACCATCAATATAGGTCTAAGATCAAATTGTACTACACCGGCTCTGACGCTCGTTGGATGTGACAGGGCTTGCAAACCATTACAGCCCACAAAGGGAAGCCCAGCCGAGAGCTGCCCAGTGACACGAGCCTACCAGACGAGGTAAACTACTTCATAATCACTTTGAGGCAAATAATACTGAAACATGCATGAGAGCACCAGCTATTCCCGAAGACTGTGCGATCACACTCTGCAGCCGATGTGAAGAAGACCTTTAAACAGGTCAACATTCACAAGGCCGCAGGGCCAGATGGATTACCAGGACATGTACTGCGACCATGCTCTGACAAACTGGCAGGTGTCTTCACTGACATGTTTAACCTCTCCCTTTCTGAGTCTGTAATACCAACATGTTTCAAGCAGACCACCATAGTGCCTGTGCCCAAGAACACTAATGTAACCTGCCTAAATGTCTACCGACCCGTAGCACTCACATCTGTAGCCATGAAGTGCTATGAAAGGCTGATCATGGCTCACATCAGCACCATTATCCCAGAAACCCTAGACCCACTCAATTTGCATACCGCCCAAACAGATCCACAGAATGCAATCTCGATTGCACTCCACACTGCCCTTTTCCACCTAGACAAAAGTAACACCTACGTGAGAATGCTATTCATTGACTACAGCTCAGCGTTCAACACCATAGTGCCCTCAAAGCTCATCAATAAGCTAACGGGATTAAACACCTCCCTCTGCAACTGGATCCTGAACTTCCTCACAGGCCGCCCCCAGGTGGTAAGAGTAGGTAACAACACATCCGCCATACTGACCCTCAACACAGGGGCCCTTCAAGGGTGCGTGCTCAGTCCCCTCCTGCACTCACTGTTCACTCATGACTGCACGGCCAGGCACGACTCCAACACCATCATTAAGTTTGCCAATGACACAACAGTGGTAGGCCTGATCACCGACAATGACGGGACAGCCAAAGGCAGGAGGTCAGAGACCTGGCCTCATATTCTCAAAAGGTTCTACAGCTGCACCATCGACCACATCCTGACTGGTTGCATCACTGCCTGGAATGGCAACTGCTCAACATCCGACCGCAAGGCACTACAGAGGGTAGTGCGAACAGCCCAGTACATCACTACCAGGCGGTGTCAGAGGAAGACCCTAAAAATTGTCAAAGACTCCAGCCTCCTAGTCATAGACTGTTCTCTCTGCTACAACACGGCAAGTGGTACCTGTGCGCCAAGTCTAGGTCCAAGACGCTTCTAAACAGCTTCTACCCCCAAGCCATAAGACTCCTGAACACCGAATCAAACAGCTACCCAGACGATTTGCATTGCCCCCCCCCCCCTCTTTTACACCGCTGCTACTCTCTGTTGTTATCATCTATGCATAGTCACTTTAATAACTCTACCTACATGTACATATTACCTCAACTAACCGGTGCCCCCGCACATTGACTCTGTGCCGGTACCCTGTATTTCGTCTCGCTATTGTTATTTTACTAATACTCGAATTACTTGTTACTTTTATTTATTTCTGTTGTCCATATTTTTTTTACTGCATTGTTGGTTAGGGGCTCGTAAGTAAGCTTTTCACCTGTTGTATTCAGCACATGTTACTAATACAATTAGATTGGATTAGATTTGAAAACTACTAAGCCCCAAAACAGATACATGCAAAGCAAAATCTTCACAATAGCTCTTCAGAATACCAATGCCTTCCTCCCAGTAATAAGAATAGCAAAAACCAAGCTAACCAAGCTAGACTTGTCGTCACATCATATTCCTGTTGAATACTGGGTTTATAGATGACTTTCTCCCTCTTGCCAGGGAAACTTTACTGACAATGATGTGGCGTGTGTCTATATGTGTGTGTACTGTATGTGTGTGTGTATTAGGGTGTGTGTTGCCAGTGATGCGGCGTGCCTCTAGACAATGTGTGTGGAAGAAGGGCAAGATAAGACATGATCCGGGATAATAAAAGAGAGTGTCGTCCTGATATTACATTTTCACACCCTGAGAACAGAATTATTGATGGTTTTGCCCCCGCTGTAGAATCTACAACCTGCCTGGGTTTCGCAGTGCCTTTGCTATAACTTACTGTCGTATTCATTTTCAGCATGGTATGTGTGACATGCGTGACAAATAAAAAGAAACAGATAAAAGACAAATCTTTTATAAATTAGTATTGAGGTGATGTGTTGTTGCTGCTGTTGATTTTGCTGCTGGTTTTTGTTGGTGGTTGTTTCGGCTGTTGGTGATTGGTGGTGGTGCCCCGTAACTGTCAGCCAATTGAGGGGCATCCATTGCGGGTCTTTTTGACTTGGGCGTAGAGGGCCTCAAGGTTGGGCTGGCCTGGACAACTGTCCTGGGGGTGCTTGGGGCCCCTGAGGCCTTTGTTGGGGGCCCTGACAGCTGTGAATGGATGACCCATCCAGGATGCCTGCGTAGGGGTGTTCCTTGTCCTCGTGTTGGTCAATTTCTTCAGCAGATGATCAGGTCTATATAATTATCAAATATATATATATTGGTAGTAGAAAGGAAACAGACTCTTTATTTAAGTATTACGATTCTCCTTTAGTAATACAATTTTAGGCAGAAGTTGGTACAGAGTATAGTATATGATAGCTCTCCCCAGGTTCTGAAAGGTGTCTAAGACATCCTGCAACTTATATAGCCTCCCCATTGACATTTCACAACAGATAAGTCTAAGCATCTTCTGCCAGGTGGCGGTTTCCATCAGGCCTGCGGTGGCCTTGTGTTCTCAGAAAACCAGACGTATTCTTAGAACCTCAGGCAGTCACAGTGGGACCCAG